>NW_010106376.1:12384-38639 GCF_000699245.1 Pterocles gutturalis | reverse complement strand
AAGCTGGTGAAGGGTCTGAAGCACAGGTCTTATGAGGAGCAGCTGAGGGAGCTGGGGTTGTTTAGTCTAGAGAAGAGGAGGCTGAGGGGAGACCTTATCGCTCTCTGCAACTACCTAAAAGGAGGTTGTAGTGAGGTGGGTGCTGGCCTCTTCTCTAAAGTAGCAAGTGATAGGACAAGAGTAAATGGCCTCAAGTTGTGCCAGGGGAGGTTTAGGCTGGATATTAGAAAGAATTTCTTCACTGAAAGAGTGATCGGGCATTGAAACGTGCTGCCCAGGGAAGTGGTGGAGTCACCATCCCTGGAGGTGTTCAAGAAACGTGTAGATGTGGTGCTTAGGGACATGGTTTAGTGAGTTAGGTGGTGTTGGGTTGGACTTGATGATCCTTGAGGTCTTTTCCAACCTTAATGATTCTATGATCCCATATCAGAAAAATACATTTGTTGGTAACAGTGTCCTCCAAAGGCAGTAAGGCTGGAGCTTGCCACTGCCCTGCCAAATATGATTCTTCTCTTTCTTGAGCTCTCAAGAGTCCCTGCTCAAATCCCTCTGTATTGAATAACTTCTTTTTCTCACTATTGTTTTTTCCTTAGAATTGATTTCCTGGAATTTCAGCAAATGTACTCAGTATATTGTATTTTGGTCCTGGTACTCTTTTCAACCCCTATAAATTTTGGAGGTGTTAAATGGAGGCAATTAATGTGTAACAGAAATGTGTAAAATGATCACAAAAGTTAAAACCTCTGAATTTTGTCAGTTGACCTAAATATTTCAATATTATTTTTCTGTTACAAACAAGTTAAGGTATTTTTAAATGCTGTGTCATGATGGAAAGCAAAGCAATGATTGTACCATCATCTTCTAAGTAAATTGAGTTAATTCATTCTTGCAGAGGATGCTGACATTTCCATGTGTGCCACTCATTCCCCTATAAACCTTTCAAGGACTGATATTTTCTTAGGAGGACTTTTCTTCTACTTGTGCTATTTGCTTAAGTACTACACTATTTTAATTTCTTACATTTATTTTCTTTTTTTCAGTTAGTATGTTAGTGTTATATGCTTAATGCTCAGCACAGAGTTTTTATTTTTCCAATGCTGCATAACTGCATTTATATTTGCGTTTTTATTCAGACTCCACCCAAAGATAACATGAGGACATTGTTTTTCCATGTTTTCACAATAAATTGGTACCACAATTTTTCTTCCAGCTGAAAAGATAATTAATTGACAGTGCTATGACATTTTATTTTGTATTTTTTAGAATGTGGTTTATGGCTATTGTCATATTGTCTTCATGAACTGTCAGCATCTAATCAAGGGTTGAAGTTATTTAGTAACAGAGTACAGCTGCATTACTGTAATCTCGCAGTTTGCATTGTATCGTTCAGTTTCATAATCTGATGTACGGGTAATTTTACTTCTTAATTTTTCATTATTGATTGATTTAACTTTCCTAGGCGTTTACAGTTGCTGGCTTGGGATCTGGGTTGACAGAGGCACTTGTGGTTAACCCTTTTGAAGTAGTAAAGGTTACCTTACAGACAAATCAGAGTGCCTTCACAGAGGTATGACGATTGCTCCGTTCTTCTTTTTTTGCTTTATTAGGCACAATGCACTTCAAAGTTCATATTTAGAGCAGATTGTCTATGATATAGGCATTCACGCAAATGATTTTCACAGAAGCTTAATGGAAATGGAAAAAGACATAAGAAACTCAGCAGACAGTATCTTCAGATATGCATAGAGATGCATACAGTATTGTCGGCAGTGTCAGCGTGTCCATTGTAAATATTCTGTGCCTGAAGTTCACCTTCATCCCTCCAGAGCAGCCAACAGCCCAGCACTGTGAGGAATTATAACCCAGAAGTACAAACCTCAGCCCCTTGTACACAGTGCATTTACCCCAGCAGGCTTCAGACTTCAAGTGAGCACTAAAGGTTAGCATAAAACACCAAGGCCCCATGCCCTAGCCATGGTCCAGCTGGTGTGTTTTATGTTAAAAATGGAGCTGGTAGGTTTCAGAGTCTTGGATGAAATTGTTCATGTCTTCACATTTATAAGCACAAACCAGGAATCAGTTGTATAATAAAACACAGATCATTTAAATTCACTTCAGAGTTTTATTATTCAAATATTTTTTCATTCAAAGAAGTCAATGTGCAAAATTGACTTTGTCCATGGTTCTGGGTACTACTGAAAGGGGAAAAAATTAAACTGGAAAACAGTGATTCAGCAAAATCAAGTGTTCCCAGGAATGCACCAGCTTCAATTAATTTTAATGTAAAAAATGTTCCAGGCTAAAGTAAAGGAAGGCAGTCACATAGTTCCTTCTTTCTTTTCTCAGTGAAAGACTAACAATTGTCAAATCAACTCTTTCAAAATCTTTTGAGAAATCAGCTGCACCATGGCAGAAGTGCCAAATCCCATAAGCATAGTATGAAAAGGTTGGCTGAAACCCTGGTGAGGCATGATTTTTTGCATATTCTACTATTAAGTTTTGACTGAGTTGATACTTGCATGCCTTGTAGCACTCATCTGCACACATTCAACCTTTTTGGGGGATGCACAGCAAAGAGATTTATCACCTGGCCATTTACATAAGCTGTTTGGGCCAAGCTCCTCAGGCGCACCCTGGCAAAATACTGACATTGATTTCCAAATGTCATAGACTAGACAGAACCTACTCTGTAGCTCTTCCAGAAGAATTCTCCTTGAGAATAAATTTTTAAACATTTGGCAAATTTCTGTTTGATTCTCAATGCATGCAAAAGAGATGTTTGGTTGCCCCAAGTCTCCAGCATAGACATTTCTTAACCTTAAGCAGCAAGCCACTGAAACAGAGAGCTAATACAGTACAGGAGTAAAAAAGGTAGGATCCTGGTAGGAGAGAGACTGAAAGTGGGAGAAAGCAATGTGTAGAGGATATCTCTCTCAGGAAGGTATCTCAGGATACAAAAAAATTATGGACTACTACTTCTCCAGCAGCAGTAAACTAAGCAGATATTCTGGAGAAGAGCATTCCACACTAAAGCATGTAAACTCAAGCCTACTGGGAGAAGCATGTGCATGTTATATTATACAGCGTAAAACAATGGTGCACTCATTTCATTACTATGCACTGTTTTTCTAAGAGTTTTAGGTAAAGTATGTACCTATGCCATTGTGTAGCTTTCATACTACATGATGAAACCTAATGCAGTTCACATATTCCTCTCACTATTGTACTGAAATAATAAATACATCTTGTTTAAAAGGAACAAGGAAGAGCATGAACATATACACCCACACCCAGACTCCTGCACAGCCCCAAAGCAAATATTCACACTCTATGATGACAGCTGAATTATTCTGTGGTACCAGATCATCTTTCTAGGGCTGATAGGTTTAAAGAGGAAGGCTACTATAAATCACATTGACGCTTTTATAATGTGGATTGCTACAGGTAAAAATAACAGTGACTTTTTGTTAGGTTAAATTACTAGAAGTCCCAACACCTTGTTGTTTGGTTTTCTTTTTTTCTTTTCTTTTCACTGTAGCCAGGGATAACACAGTGGCTATAGAAACTGCTGTGCTAATAAGAATCTTCTCACCTGACTTAAGAGTTGTGATTAATTCAACAAATACCAGATTCTGCTTTATGATAAGAATCTGACTACAGATTCCAGTGACTAAGTCTCTATTAAGTATAAGTCAACAGTGAAACTAATTAAACTCCAGGTGTTTAGACAATAAATTCCTCCATCTCAATTACTCATCCTAAGGTACTTCCATCATCAGTGATGAAACACAGACCTTCTATGCTGGATCAGCTGACATTTTAGATGCCTACTTTGGATGAAGTGAAGTGCTGTCTAGGAGAGCCCTCTTTATTGCTAAAAAACTAAAAAAGGGAGTCTTTCTGAGTAGCTCAGATGTAGGTGTAGACGTTGCAGGTATCTACATTTGGGCTGATGAATTCCATCTCAGGTGTTCAGCAAGTGACAGGCTTCTGCTCTGAGTCATTAGTAAATCTGTATTCAAGACAAGACCAAGGGATACCTTACTATAGAAAGTTGCTGGATTCAGCTTAAATCACTTTATTCAGGACCAATAATTATTTTCTAAAGATCTGATCCTCATTTTTTGGGCATGAGAAAGGATGTTATTGCTAATAGCTGGACCATATTCCATGGTAGGTATCTACATTTTAGAATAGATTCTGATTTTAATCCCGAGGGATAGTTAGAAAAATAAACTATAGTAAAATGTATGCAGAGCATTAACAGGATAATATTACTTACCAAATATGAAAAAACAGAATGAAACTTCATATTGAAGACTAAACTTGTCAGTCACCTAAATAAGCAGTCATATGCTCTGTCAGATAGAATAGACATCATTTGGCTGATGCTGTTGATCTACCACAGTGATATTTTGAAATTGAAAGCTATTAAACAAATAAGTGTATTGAAATTAGCAGTGTTCACAGTGTTGTAGTCAAAATCCTTCTATATTTTCATGTTTGAGCCTCCTAGTGGAAGTAATATTTTGCCTTTCTAATTAAATATTTGGTTACCCAGAGATGGCTTTTTGCTTTGGAGAAAGCCAAACTCAAGTCAACAACTTTTTGAAAGGAACTTTTCTGTAATTCTGCTAAAAAGAAATCTAAAATTTTCAGAAGGGGAACACCTGATTCTTAGTATCACAGTATATTGGAAAACAGATGAAGTGTGTATGTAGTCAGGCAGATCCTGTCTGAGGAACTGATCATTATAAAATTGGATTCTGAGGAAGTTTCTTCCTTTCTGGTTTTCGTTAAATGGAAGTTGGCTAACTAAAATTATTTCTATGCCTTTTGGGCATTCTTTTCAAAATAGGATTTCTAAAGTCAATTTCCTAAATCTGTACCTTGGAATTTACATAGGTGTTCTGATTTTCAAAATCTAACTACACTTTTTAAGTCAAATAATTCATTGGGAGGGCAAAACAGGATTTCCAGTTCTATGCTTAAGGAAAAAAGAAAAAAAAACAAAAAACCCTTCTTTTCAAGATTTTCAACAGTAGAAGAAAAGAGTTTAACATGTGATCTTGTTTTAAAAAGTGCTGTGTACCCAATAACTCCTTCAAAAGTCATTGACGTAAAGCAGTGGTTTGCATTCTTAACAGCATGAGCAGCCTCAGAGGATCCAGAAGGGTTCCCAGACTATATATACCTTTTGTCACCCTTTCAACTCTGTTCCTGACATTGAATCTGGAAACTGCCAAACTGGTCATCAACACAAATATTTACAGCCTTCCCTGCTGCTCTAGTTTGTGGCTCCCAAGGACTTGCTCTTCCTTAGCCATAATGGCTTGAAAATTTCCTGTTCCAATTCTGTCCCTTTTATCACTCCGTCACCATGTGTATTCCTGTGCCATTGGTTTCACTGGAGAAGCTGGTTTTATCTTCTTATTGTCCAGAATAATTGTTATATACTCTAGTTGTGTAAGGGTTTCATCTGTCATAATATTAACAGCACGGCATCAATGATAAAAATCTATTGCCAAATTCACATATTCAAAGCCACATGTTGCTCTATAAAATCTATTTTTTTAATTCTTGTTTTAAGACCTTTTTCTTTGCTTTATGGATCTTTAGTCTTTTACAGTACTCAGGTCATGCCTTCATCTTTTTTCTGCAATCCAAGAAATGAGGAATCTTTTTTTTTTTTAATGAAAGTTTTGATTTTTACATGATCACAGGAAAGAGAAAATAAAAAATATGGTGAGACTTAAGATGAAATTAGAAGAATTGGCAACACTGTGTTTGTCAACATGATTGAAATGATGCTGTGGTTATAGTTTGCTTTTTGTAAAGATTGTCTCTTCCTTCTTTTGCGTAACTTGTGTAGCAACCATCTAGCTTTGTTCAAGCTCGGCAGATCATGAAAACCGATGGTCTGGGCTTCCAAGGACTCAACAAAGGTCTTACTGCAACACTGGGCCGTCACGGAGTCTTTAACATGGTTTACTTTGGATTCTACTTCAATGTGAAAAACATTATTCCAGTCAATAAAGTAAGTTCTTCATTACTTCAAAAGACAAACAGACAAGAGTTTTGGCAATTTAATTAACACTATATTTTTCTGTGCAAAGCTGTGTTATTTCATAATAAACAGTGACTAACCTAGCACTCTGTTTTGCAGAAATCTATAGCATTGTAATGGAAGCAAACCAAGGATTTGTACTGCTCACTTTTTGAGAAAAGCTGAATATAAATATAGTCATGCTTGAATTCTCATTTTTATGATTTTCACTTTATGCCATGGTAGCAATCAATGTAAAAACGCAGAAATCAGGATACAGGTATGTTATGCTTGTGTTAGGTATGTATGCACTTTTTTTGTGGTAAACTGTCTTAGAGGAGAACAAACAGTTTCTAGAACCCCTTTCAGTATTCTCAAAGTAAGGGGCAAAGCTTGAGGAGATGGCAGAGCTGCAGTACCTGGGGTATTTGGCCGTGTGCTGGGCCTGTTCACTTGAAAGAAAGTTCAACCCACAGTGTCAAAGGATGACAGGACAGATTTGTCCATAGAGGAGGGAACTAGCCCAAAACAGGACTTACAGGATCACGCGCAGGGGCTTTGTGTAGTATATCCTGTAAGTTAAAAAAAAAAAAAAAAAAGGCATATTTATAGCTGTAGTTTCAATTGAAGCAATTTTATTCAATAGTCGTATATTCCTTTACATAACAGAGGAAACATTTCCCTTTACAACAAAGGGCAATTTTACTAATGAAAACATGGTAATACTGACAACTTTCTAAATGACTGTGTGAGCAACAGCTAATGGTTTATTAATGACTCCAGTACATTACTTACTGAAGTGTGTTTTCACTAATGTGATTTTTAGATGATGACAGTTAAACAGTCACAGGTGTACTATGTAGTGATATTCATATGAGAAACTGCAATTTATATCAAAAGGGATCAGTTTCTATTCCCAGATGAAGTAACACCTCTTTTTTTTCTGCACTTCTGAGTAGCCTGGTATTTTTTTTGGCAACATTGTGCAAATGGAGAAAAGATCCACTTTTTATTTACAGATCATTACAGTAAATTGAATTGTTCAAGAGCAGCTAAGCCACAAGTTTCTACAAGTTTATTTTTCTGTATTTAAGCGTACTTTACAATGTACTTTAAGCACACATTTTAAAAGCTCAAGGCACAAGCATAGCTTGATACTAAGATAGGAATAAACACACTTATGTTGATCAAAAGATTAAAAAATTATAATTACTATGCAGAACATTCAAAATCATATGCAGGTAAGGATAAAGAGGCTTGCGTACAACTTCTGTTGAAATCCTGAAATGTTCTTGCACAGCAATTGGAGAATAGTAATAGTGTTTTGCATGGGCATTCTTTCCCAGCCTTTCAGATTAAAAAAAAAAAAAAAAAAGGGAAAAAGTTATTTACGTCGTTAGAAAGATTCAGAGATTTATCATTTGGGAGAAATTAGCACTTTATAGATTTTGTGTGATACAGAGAATTGTTAACATCTAGAGCACAGCTTTAAATACATTTAGAAAACAAAAGAGAAGTTACTTCAATGGTGTCAGCCAGTGGCCCAGCTGTCCTACACATACTATCAAAAGCAAAAGACAATTTAATCAATGTAGGATTAGATTGCATTAACTGCAAATAAGAGGAGAGGTTTGCCTTGTGTTTGACAAGTGCAAGTGGCTGGCACAGTGGCTTGCACAGGGGCTACATCTGTGCTAGTAAATTGAGCAGCGTCACTGAAACTCAATCATCTGTGCTGCTAAATGTCCTCTGGCGCAGCTTTGGTCCAGGCCAGTCAACACCGTTCCTGGGTATGGCTTAGGAGCTAGCCCAGGCAAGGAACCATTCCTAATAGGCAGGTTTCATGCAGCTAGTCTGTTTTGCATGGTAATAGTCTTTAATAGCGCTAATGAAGTTAATAGGACTCTCTAGGCCAACCATCATCAGTGCCATAGACAGTTCTATAAATTTAGCCAATAATTCTGATCAAACTCCCATTGAAATCAATGCAAATCTTACCCTGAATTTAATAGGGTACAGATCAGGCCTCATCTGGCTTGTGTTAGCCAACAGTATGTCTCAGGCATTTACATGCATTGAACTTCAGTGATTGGAAAATAGCAAGTATTCAACAATATTTTTGATCTGTAATGTAAACCTTTTCTGTCAGTAGGCAGATACTAGAGGCTAGGAGTTATCAAACCTGTACATGGAATTTGGTAGAAGCTGCTTTGAAGTTAGTCTGAAAAATATTAGACAGTTGTAACTTTTCAAGATTTCTCACATTCTTGATTTCATTACAAAACCCATTTTGTTCACTTAGTATGTTTCACCAGAAAGTAAAATTTTAAAGTCAGTCTTGCAAAATATTGCAAAAATTATATTGCAAACTTATACAAATTGTGAAATAAGTATACTACACCTTTGAAATAATTTTGGCTCTTGACCATGTATCTGCTGTTCACCATCTGTAACGTAAGTGGAAAAATGTATGGAAATGTCCGTATGAGTCTTTTAGCTGTCAACAGTGGTAAACTGTGCATTAAATTTGCATCCCAATTAAGGATGTTTGCAACTTATTTTGCCAAAAACAATAAACCTTTTATGTTGAGTGGTCAAATTATATAAATGACATGTGTTGGTTGTAAATGTTCATAATGAATAATTTTTTATATGTTCAGTCTATTCTGCTAAACAGACCATTTACAGCCAACCTCATGCTCTGTTTTCTGAAAATTGAATAAACCAGACTTGTTTCAATTGCCACTAATGTATCAACCATAGAGCATTAACAGCTATACATCTGCACCACCAATCAATTAGTCTGCAAATTTATGTCGTCTCAGTTTTATGGCACCTGCTTTTATAGCACATTTCATAGGCTTCCAGCAGCTCTTGCTTTTCAATTTTTTATCATAGTTAGATTTGATGGTAAACTTTAGTTTCATTAAAAACTTTGCTCGCTACCACCTCCAAGTGGCTGTCATATTTCTTAACGATATGACATTTCTTTACTGTCCATTAAAAGCCCCCTTTGAAAAGTGGCCAACTGCAAAACTCATTTCAAATCAGGCACTGCCTGCCCCAGCTGCCACAGATGTGCTTTCTGTTCAAAGGCCTGCTGCATCAGACAATAGGAGCTGAGCAGTGTGTTGTTTTGTCAGAGAAAGGGCCCTAAACATCTATAAGCCAAAGAAGAAGAAGAGGTGGAAAACCAAAATAGTCTGTTCATCTTGGTGAATAAATAAGACAGCAGACAACAAATTTATTTTTAGTCATTTTCATATCCACACCAACATAAAAGTTATATGTAGGAACAGACAGTGAAAAGGACATGTGATGCAACAGAGCTGAAAAAATAAAAAACCAAGGTGATTTAGGAGAAGACTGGATCAGAGTGGGAAATGGAGTAATGTCATAGCTACCATCCAAGCTCAGGCTTCAGGATGACCTGGAAACTGAAAAAAAAAAAAATGTCAGTGCTGTATCCAGTACAATGTTACAAGCCACCCATTGATCAGTACTCTCCAATCTGAGGCGTCCTGGGACTGTTGAAATGACAGCCTGTGTTTTTTAAAGACTTCAGCCCAGGCAATCATCACCAAGAGATGTTGTATCAAAGGGGAAGAGTCTGTTGCTACCTCATCTGCTCCTGTTGCTTCTGTACTGTGGTATTCTTGTAGGGAAGACAGGTATGAAGATTAAGGACAGAAATCTTTAGTCAAAATAAAAATGTGAAGAAGAAATGTAAGTTTCTTTCATTTTCCTACAGAAGTTAGAATAATGCTGAAACTGATAATTAGATTCAAATGTAGGTGACAGAGAGGCAGACTTAAAACAACTAAGTTCTTGCAAGACATACAAATGATCATTTCAAAGGAGGAGAGATCCTCCAAGTGCATCTTATGAGTGCCCCAGCTGAGGGAAATTTTCAGTGGGAACTTATGCCTTATTAAACACTGAATTCCATGGGGAAAGCCCATATAAACCTTAGTCTGGTCTTGCACCTTTCCAGACATCAGTATCAATCAGTCACAAGGGCTGACAGGACATCAGACTTATTTAGTTCTAGTATTCATGGGGCTACTCTTCTTTTCTGCTTCACAAATGACTGTGTAACGAAGACTGAAGATGGATAGTGCAGACAAAGGTACTGGATACAGGGGTAAGCAATAAGACCTCCATTTTTGAGTGCCCTTTTCTGCAGAGCTAGTGCCTAAATGATGCCATGAAAAGTTGACCTGCTTGTAACCCCAACACTATGATCATCTGCATAGACGGACTCTAGGCAGGAGAGCTGCTTGGAGTTACAGCAGAAGCCTCATGTGAAGCTGGAAGATCGATTCTGTTTTTACCAGTGGGGTTATTGGTTTTCCAGGTGGCCATTTCCCAGGAGCTGCAAGAATATGCACTGAATAGTGAATAACAGGAACACTAGGTACCCTCTCTTGGGAAAACCGGAGAGTCGTTGATATAGGCAGCCACGGGACTAACAGAGCAGACAGACAAGAAATTCGTGAGGACTGAAAGAAAATGGGCAGGAGTTTCCTTTGCCTCTTTGTTGTTCTGCTTTCAACAGTCTAACAATCTACAAAAATGGTGATGAATAAGAGGAACAACTACAGATCTATCTGGTGCTTCTTTTACTGACTGTACTGATAAATCTCTAGAATTCTATATATTGTACTTGGTGACCACTGAATTTTGTTGTCTCTTTGGTTTTTGTTTACATCAAAAGTTCTTTGGTGCAGATGTTTGTTTTAGGACTAAATTAAGTCCTAGCCTTGCCCTAGGGGTCCAAAAGGTTATAGCAAAAGAGTAAGTAATAGATAATAATGCTACTTATAAATGTGGAGTAATATTAATAATTAATAATCAGGAAATTGTATTGTGAGGGAAAAAAAATCACTGAGAGGATTGCAGACTGTTCAAAAATGTATACCCTGGACAACAGACAGCCGTGTCACTCTGGAGACTAACCAGGACATTTATCCTAGTGGCTGTCATTCATCTTCTTGCACTGTCAGACATCTGACAGGTGGATTTTAAAAACTTAAATAAATGTCTGCTGGAATGAGATTGCACTCACAGAGGAATCTGAGATAATACCAGTGTGAAAAAGCACATTTAATTCAAACAAAATGCAGCTGTGACTATGCATTTTGGAATGCCTTTCCTGGTCAACAATATGTTTATTGTAGTTATAATTTCAGAATTTTTTAAGAATTTTGACAAGGATCAGACCATCATTGTACTAATCAGACAGCTAGCTATAATTTACAATGAGGAGTTTACTATGTAAATGCATGAGATGGACAGAAGTTCAGGGTCAATAAAATTATGAAGCTGTTCCTTAAGCTCTGATCAAATCTTGATTAAATCAGAAACAAAAATTGTCCCCTTTGCCACACACAGGGAGGTGGAATGTGCAGCATACAGTGCAGAGCCTCTCAGCTCCAGTCCTGGCTATGCTGCTGACACCTTATGCGACCTTGAGAAAACCTATTTAAATTTAGCAGTAATTTCAAATCACTTTTGGCACCTTTATGCCAAGTGTAATTCATCTATAAAACTAATATTATGACTAACATTTTCAAAGGAGTTTAAGAAACTTAATGCAAATATTCCACTATAAGTGTTAGTTTCAGGCTACCTTCAGTGTGCTGCTTTGCAAATACCAACTGTAAACATTATTCTATTTTTATGTATTCTTCATGCAAATTGTCAGGCATTGGCATTCTCCGTATCCACTAAGCATTATTCTTTTATAGTGAAGTTATCTACTAAGTGCTCAGAAGTGCTAAAACATATTTATAAAATTATTGTTTCTCATAAGGTATGTACCTTCATCAACTGTCAAAAAAAAAAAAAAAAAACACACACAGGAAAAGATCTCAAAGCAAACATCCAAATACTGAAGCAAACAAGCGTCTAAAAATAGCTTCAGTTAGTGTCATGGTTTTAACACAGCCAGTGGTCAAACACCACACAGCCTCTCACTCACCCTTCTCCATCCCAGGGGATGGGAGAGAGAATTGGAGGGTTAAAGGTCAGGAAACTCATGGATTAAGATAAGAACAATTTCATAATTGAAATTAAATAAAATAAAAATATTAGTTCTAATAGTGATTATAATAATAATCATAACAACAACAATAATATATAAATAAGTGATACACAGCACAACTGCTAACCACCTGCTGACCAAGGCCCAGCCCATTCCCAGCTAACAATCCCAGAGCAGAGAAAATACTGAAACCCCAATCCTGGAAGAGAGAGAGAGCACTTCTCAATATGCTGAGTATGACATTGCATGATATGGAATATCCCATTGGCCAGTTTGGATCCATTGCTCGGTCTGTGCTTCCTCTCAGATTCTTGTGCATCTGCACACTAGCAAAACATGGGAAGTTGAAAAGCCCTTGGCTTCTCAGCGACAACTGAAAACATCAGTATGTTATCAACATTCTTCTCATACCAAATCCCATACTGAATCCAAAACACAGCACTATTCTAGCTACTAAGAAGAAAATTAGCTCTAGCCCAGCCAAACCCAAGACAGTTACACAAATTATTATTGATTGATCTTTTGATTTTATTGACTTTTTTTCTTAAAAATAGGGTCAAATTATAAGCTTCTTTGTGACACATTCTGACACTTTTGCTCAGACTGAACAGGGCCTCACAAGGGAAAAAGAAGTAGTGTTCCTCAGTGTTTCTGCTTGTCAGATTTCTATACACTGTTATGCATGTCAGTGGACTGCCCACATTATCTGTTTCTGGTTACTTAAAGCAATTTACCTTAGGGACTTCGAGCTGTTCCTTTGAAGGTACTTGCTTCTCTCCACTGCATATGCAAGTGTGGTGTCCTACCTTTGAACCCTTGGATTGCACCTAAGATGGGTGTCTAAATCAGTACAAATATATCCACTATGGTGAGTCATTATCTATTCTAAAATTATTTTCAGTTATTCTGAAAAAAATAAACTGAGTTTGAAGCATACATGCCTCTACCAAAGGCTTATTTCATTGCTGCTTATTGCATTAAGTGACCTTCCTTCAGTACGGATGAATACGGTCTGGAAGCTTTTGACTGAGATCAAAGATTTAGACAGAGGGTTTTGACAAAGTGCCCACCAAATGAACAAGTGAATAAAGTGGCAGGGAAAGAAAAGCCTGGGGCTTTGGAGACTGAAACTGATAAATTAAAACTGTCTCCAGTGGGTGACACTCTTGTACATGAGTGTGTATGTGCTAGATTTAGGTCTAGAATTTTCTGTTGCTAGAAATCATGGAATATAAAAGAAGGAATTAAGCAGCATATGATTCAGGAGGAACTTATGGAGTCTCCAGTTATTTAAAAATGTTAAGATAGGAGTAATGAAGTATAAGAAGCAGAGAGATAACATCTAAAATATTTTTCCACCAGAGAAAGCAGGGAAATCCAGCAGGACATGCATAGATATGGCAATTATTAGCAATGCCTACTTCTCTATTTTTGATGGCTCTTGGTCCTCACAGGGCAGGGAATCTGATTGTGAAAAGTGTTGTAAAAAGCTGAGATGGTCACAGATTACATTATCCAGCCAAGGCAAAGTTATTCCATCGTGAATAAACAAACTCGTATTTCACTTCCTTGTGGTATACTGTACTGTGGTGTGGCACCGTCAAAAATCAAGTTTCTGTTCTACATGTTCTGCTCATACTGCAGAAAAATTACCTTTGCCTAAGAACAGAAGTCATATATGGTTTTTCCTCCAGTTCTACCATTTATGAAAGTCAGAGGAGCTTGTCAGAATCTTTTTTTCTGTTGTATCAAATATGAAACATGCAGTCAGTGAACTCATGGTGCAGAAGTTAGTGACAATAATATGGTGATAACTGCCTCTGCAAGTCAGTTGCAGCATTACCACTAGAGAGACAGGTTATCCTTATGTCTCCTTTACAGGCTTCTATACTGTTAGGAATATTTTGGTGTTGTCCATGGGGAAGGAAAAGGACAGATTTTGGTATGAAAACAAAGACACTGCTTCCTGATAGCACCAACTTGCACCTACATGATAGACAGCCAGGGTACCTTTGTCCATGTAAGCATTGTAGACAGAGGCATAATTATGCCTGGGAATCTCTTTTTTCACTTAGAAGCAGGAACGCAGTAAAAAGCCACTACTCTCTGCTTTTAGAAAAAAATAACTTTTTAATTATTTTTAACAGCTAAATTTATATTGAATCTGTTATACAAATGAAAGTATCCAGATATTACAGTGATGAATGCCACAAAAACCTTTCCCGTGAGATATGTAATAAAAAATCAAGTTATAAAGCAGAGCTAGTGTATACCATAGTACATTTGGTTAGAGTCCACTTTTGTGACTGAGTAAAATGCTGCTTTTCAACACTTTCTGTGTCACAAATACTGGAAGAGAAATAAAGCAATCTGTGGTTGTTTCCCTTTAGTGGTGTTGGTGCAGGGTCTGATTTCAACAGACGCTCACTTGATCAGACACCCACTGTGTCCTATACTCTGTGGCACTCTCAAACGCAAAGCAGATAATGCTGGCATTGGGAATTCACCAAAGTATGAAATGTTCAATCATTCAAACATAAAGGATTTGTCAGGAGCAACAAGGCTCGAAATCTAGTGCTTAACAACTATTTTTGCCTGACATGTGTTGCCCAGCCCAGAGGGCAGCCCGCTGTTCTTGGTGCTATGGAAAAGTGTCCTTGAGCCAAATTGTGTGACAAAGATACTTCAGACATTTCTAGACAGTTAACACAGCAGTGTTAGTCTTGTTGCTGCAGCCTGGTTTGAGGAGGTTAGTGCAATCTGGAATAGTGCTTAGTTCTCAGGTGGGTATAATAATAATACGCCTGCTGCCTGGAGGTAGGTAGGCACCATGCTGGAACAGGGCTGCCATACTACTGCCCCTCAGACTTCAAAAGGGGTCCTTTTTTCTTCTCTGGATACTGGAAATATTGGCTGTTTAAAGTTACTATCAGTATGTACAGAATAGACAGAAATTTGCTACTAAGCTTTTTGGTAAAAGTCTTACAATTCTTTATGTGCTACAGGCCATTCTAATTTTGAAAGGTATTACCAAAATGTTTCATGTTTTGTGAAATCAAGGTGGTGACTTTTTTCTGCAAGTAATAAAAAGCTCTGTTGATTTTGACATTTCTCTCTACAGGTGTTTACCTGTAGGGACTTTGTCCAATGCATATTATGGAAGTTTTAATTTATGTTCCTTGTTGCTAATCTGGAAAGGAAAACTTCTTCGTTTGTTCCTTTTTCAGTCACAAATGTACAGGTTTAGGAAACAAAGTACTTTCATTTTAATATTGTGCTGATGTTATAACATGGCAAGATCATCTGTTATTTTACTGATGATTTTACTGATGCAGTACCTTCATGAAAAAAAAGGGAACTGCATATGCAGAGTCTGCTATAATAAAAAAGTGTCCTTACTGTTGAAGATGAATAGCAAAAAACCTGTGTGCCCAGGAAATACCCTGGAACGCACTTCCCTGTGACTTCCACTACTTAGAAAAGTAGGATTAGACTTGCTTCAAGAGCCTTTGACTCCCAGATAAACTCAGAATTCTTTGATGTCATAGAAAATGCCAAGGTAGGAGGTCTTTCTAAAGATCAAATAAGACCCAGTTGAACTGTGAACTGTGAGTAAGCAAAGAAGTTTTTAGATACACTCTAACCTGCTTATAACTTTTACCATGAATATATAGTAGGGTTCAGAAACAATCTGTTGTAAATTCTTCAGCCAATTAGCTGAGTGAGTTACCACCGTTTATAATGCGCAGAACGTGGAGGCTCTTTTGCAGTTGCGCCGAGTTGGATTGTTAATAGCAGGAAGCTAGCACTTCTCAGTACAGTGGATCAGCTACATGTGAAAATAAATGTAAAAAACCTGGAGGGGAATGGCAGCAGACTGAGATTAGCCTTTATTTAATTTAGCATTTGGGGGTCCAACACACAAATGAGCATTTTAGTAGGCTTCATGGTGGAAGTTGCTGTCATTTGTAAAATATTCTGGCCAATTAGCTAATAGTGTGCTTGGATTTCTCCTGTTTTGATACAGTAATACTAAGTACATTGTGAAGCCCAATTATACAAATCATCCCCATATGCCATACCAGTCTTTCTTTATGAACTGTGTTTATAAATCCTGTGTGAGGAAATGTGTACTTCAGCAATTTAGACCATGTGTAAAAACATAGCCAATAGGATTGTCAAGAAAACAAGTTCCAGCATAGGAAATCCTAATGTGTTCCGCTAAAATAACATGAGTGTGTTGTGTTGTGTGAGTTTTCTGATTAAATACATATTACTTTATACTGCTTAACCTGCATAGCTTCTTCTGTTTCCCTTTTTATTCTTTCTTTCTTTTTTTTTGTAGGATCCAAATTTGGAGTTTTTGAGGAAATTTGGAATTGGGTTAGTCTCAGGAACAATAGCCTCAATTATTAACATTCCTTTTGATGTTGCAAAAAGTAGGATTCAAGGACCACAGCCAGTTCCTGGAGAGATCAAGTATAGAACCTGTTTTAAAACTATGGCAACAGTCTATAAAGAGGAAGGGTAAAGCATTCTTATTTTAATAAATATCCAGACCTCTGTTTTAGTTCATATGGGTCCATAAAACCATGTTGTTGTATTTCAGACTTGACGAGGACCATTAAGCCACCCTGAACTCATATCAAAAGAGCACAATGTAACATTTTGAAAATGTATTTTAGAATTGCAAGGACATGTCCTCCTACTCCATGTGAACTTTTACAAAAGACTTTCAAGATGATTATTGGGTTGTCAAAATTTATGTTCCACAAATAAATGCTTCATATATCTCATGTAATTTTTCCAACTCTTCATTTTGCAAAATGAAAATATCATCACAAAGCAGAATATTTCATAATTTAATCTAATTGTAGTTATACAGACCTCTGTACCTTTAAAATGACTGCTGAAATAATTAAGTTGGGGACAGATCCTTGTGGTAATAACATTTTCCAACTTTTTAAAATATTTCGCAAGTGGAGACTGAGTTGTAGCTTTGATATTCAATTATAGCAGTCATTTTGTCCATGTGTGCAGCTGTTGTTAACAGACTTGTCTTGAAAGTAAAACCATCTCACTGATTAAAGTCATATTTCTGATTGGCTCACAACGTAGCTTTTGTGACTGAACATTGATTAACTTTTTCTCTTCATCTGATCTGCCTCTGTAAAATGTTAAAATCCAGATACTGCCTGCTATTGAACATGTGTAATTTCAAATAATTGCTTCTAAGTGCTCTGCCAGCATTTTAACAAACACATGCTAAAATTCCATTCTTCTTTTAGAGCAAGAATATTGTTTTAAATGTTTTGTTTGTTTTTCTTCTGCTACAGATTTCTGGCTCTGTACAAAGGCTTGGTTCCCAAGATCATGAGGCTTGGTCCAGGTAATTTTCCTGCTGTCATTTCTATATTGCTTTTGTTCTTGTTTTCTTTTCCTGTTTTTCAGATTCTTGACAAAATGTAGTAAGCATCAGTCAAATAAATGAACCAGTGTACCAGAAATCATCAAAATCTCCCTCATCTTTGAATTATTTCTTTTGATAATGGCATCATCTAATAGTATCATAGATGGATTAGGCTGAGTATGTGTCTAAAAAAATAATTCACACATACACATCAGATAACTGCAAATCCAAGTAACTGCAGGTTTGTGCAATTACTTTATATGTGAACAAGCCAAATGTTCCTGTGCCAGATGCCAAATGTCAGAACTGTAAAACTTTTGGAAGTGTTTCTTAAAGCTTGTCCCTTTCCTGCTAATGTGATTTTTTTTGGTTTCACTGTGACTGTTCTGTACCCATGTACAGAAGGCCTTAAAAGCCTTAAAAGGCAGGTTAGAGTCTCTCCAGTATAAATGCTCTCAACGAGTTGAAGCATAGCCCAAGCATATCAAATTCCAGTTACATTCTTCTTCCTGTGCTCTGCAGGGGCTGTAAAGAGCAGACAATAAAAGACCAATAGCATGAGCAGGGAAGAGACTTGCATGGCCCTAGAAGGCTGAGAGGACAAGGAAAGTTTAAAACTGGGTTTGTTGATTGGCCCCTTCTCACTAGTTGTTACTCCAAATATGGGAGCACAGTGGATGAGAGATAGATCTTCTTCGACTTTTAGGCTATTTTTCCCTGACTGTTTTTGATTAATCATGAAAACAGAGCACTTGAGCCCTTAGACTTTGCCAGCCCTCAGAGGCAGTCTGTGTCAAAAAGAGCAGAAGCCCCAATTTGAACAGTATCCCATTCCCATGAAATTGTATTTCCAATTGTGCAAGGTGGTTTAATAGGCAAGAACACACATGGTTAAAAGCAAGTAGGTACAGAGTCTGTTCTGCAGTATAAAGGAGGCATTAAGTTTGTCTGTAAATGTTTGCATATCCAATCCGTCTGGCTAAGTGCTAGACCATGCCTGGTTATTTTGCAGGGTAAAGAAAGAAGGTGGGGAGGGAAAACAACATAGCTAGGCATAACTCTGGAGCTAAAAGCCTTTTCCCTCATACTCCAAAGATACTAGATTACATACAGGACAAAGAGAAGGCAGAGTTTTGCTTCCCCAGTGCCCATTAGCACAGCAAATTCTGGAATAAAAATTTCGGTCTTACAAATGACTCTGTGTTCTGGCACAGATCCAGCAAGTCAGTTAAGTGTGCACTTCACTTTAAACACTTCTATGGTCCCATTTACTGATATGTAGATTTGGATTTCCGATGAAACCATAATACAATTTTTATTTTGACTGAAATGCTAATTCCTTCTTTCAACATGTGAATGCTTTCAGGAAAAGAGATACACAAACAGATCACACAGTATGAGAACTGGAATCAGCCTTGATTTGAGCTCACATCACATGTTCTCAACATTCTGTCTCTCATTTGTTTGTTGGTCAAAGTCTTTTGCAAACTTTTGCTCTGTCTAGCTGTCTGTGAGTTGCTGTGCATAGAGGATTTCAAGTCTGATGATGGTTCGTTAGGATAAATAACATGGGAAAAGTCATGTGGTAGTTCTGTATGCCCAGTTGTCTGAGCCTATCCCATCTACCTAGAAAGATCAGCCCAATTCAGCAGAAGACTTGTTAGAGGTGCCACTCTAACCTGCTAACTGACCCAACAGGCAAAGGCAAAGGCAAGAAAATATTTGTGCCCCAGTGCTGGCACCCACAAGTAAGCGCATAGTAACACATTTTTACTCCTGCAGCCTGGAATCTGATTCTCTTTCCCCATCTTCTCCAGCTAGAAGCTTCTCTGTATGCTTAGTTTTTATACATATATATGTATGTATACCTTCTGAAACATTCCCTTGTTTAGCTCAAACAGTAATTACAGCCTGGTTACAGAACGGCTTTAGTCTGGCTTCATTAATAGTAACGATACTGTATGGCATTGAAGCTGGGATTTTATATTGCTATCAGTTTTAGCAGATAATGCCATTTCATCAGATCAAAACTTTGCCTGTGTATTCATAGCCAGCTATGGACACAGGCAGATAATACCCATTTCAATACTGTGATCTTCACTTTAGACATGGTAAACAGACAGCTGAAAACCTTTCTTAAACCTTACCTTGAAGCATTTTCATCACCTTGGTGATGAATTTTTGTCATCCACCACTCACGTTACTCTTTCATGGACAAATCTAACTCTAAACAAACACACAAATATACACATACGCAGATGAAAAGCTTCACTTGTAAAAGAACAAACAAAAATTAGTCTTGAAAAATGTTATGAAAAATCACACAGGATTATTTTGATTTAATATGTGAGCTTTTCACATCAACTTTATAGTCTAATATGAAGTGAAAGAGGTATGGTTTAAGAATTGGTGAATTTTTAATGAATTGGGGAATTTGTATAATTACCCGTTTTGCAAATAAGGCTTTGCCATATCCTGATTTAGGTTACACACTACAAGTGCTCTACAAAATCTTGAAAATATTGAATTTTGTATGTAGTAAAATAACATTTTTTTCTTCCAGGTGGTGCAGTGATGCTTTCAGTTTATGAAAATGTTTATGCATGGCTTCAGGACACAACTGGCGGCACATAGGCAGTCTTAATTAGCTAGCCATACACCTCAAAAAAATGTACCTTTCTATAGATAAAAAATGTTGTTCTAAAGCTAAAATTGTTGCTTTTCATTGTCACTGTAAATATAAATATTTCAGTGAT
Source organism: Pterocles gutturalis (assembly GCF_000699245.1). Classification (NCBI taxonomy): domain Eukaryota; kingdom Metazoa; phylum Chordata; class Aves; order Pterocliformes; family Pteroclidae; genus Pterocles; species Pterocles gutturalis. Next base: position 18,381 of record NW_010106376.1, on the reverse strand, counting down.
GTTCTCCTGTCTTTACTAGCCATTCTAACTAGCTTTGTGAAATATGATTTATTTCTGCTATGCTAATTGAAGACTTACAATTTCATGCAGTTGTGCCACTCTACAGTTTCTTTTCAATAACTCTTTAAGTAGTTTTAAATTACACATTATTCTGTTATAAAAAAGCTCCAATTATCTAAACTCGGTTTGCTGTCCAATGAATGCATATCTTGCAATTGCTGGAAGTTTCTGTATCACCCCATACTACGTTCACAGTTAACTTTAATTCTTCCTCTTAAGGAGGCACAAACCTTTTTCCCAGCAATCCTAAAGAAATATCTTTCCAGATTGTTACTTGAAAATGACAGTTCACATGTGAAGTCTCGTCTCATGAGTGGTTTTTAATGCATTAGAAAAACAACAAAAACCTAAAAATAGAAATGCATTTTCAGCGCTTTCAGGGATGCTTGTACTGACATGCTCAATAAACCTCTCTTTTGTCTAAATATGACAACAGCAACTTCTCATACCTTTGCTACTTCATAGCTAAAAACAATAAAATTAACTCTGTTACAGATTATAATTTTAAGGCAAATGTTCCTTGTTGTTGCATTTCATTATAAGCACTTAGCCAAAGAGAAGACACTACTGAGATAATTTTGAAAATTAAAAGCAAAATGTTTTATAATTAGTCTTTTATTAATTTAGAGCATTCAAAATATAAAAATAAGAGGCTTTAAACATACTGTATATACATATATAGCCTTTAGTTTTACATCCTTTCCAACATGATTTTTTTTTTTCAGTTAATAGTTCAGCCTGTTCTTTGATAAAAAGAGGACCACCAGAAAGCGGAAAACAGAGCACAGTTTTAGAAAACAAACCCATGAACATGCCAGCCCAATCTCCGATCACTCCTGGTGTAATATGGGGTCTGATTCCGGTTTATACTGGAGGTCTTCTGCACCGGGACCATGCAAACACAGTGGGTCTGTCATAGAAGGGAGTATTAAGCTTCACTGATTTCACTGAAAACGTTTGACACTCAGAGAATGGAGTGTAGGCTTTTCAGATTAAAAACTTAAATTCTGCACTCACATATACTGCATATTTCCCAAATTAATCCATTCACCTCAGTGGGTTCACTCCAGATTTATACCCCTGTACCTGACAGCAGCCATTGACCCTTATTTATTATTTAAAAAAACTAAAAATCCCTTTTTTTTCCAGTGTTTATTGTAAAGGGGCTTAAAGTTGTGTGGCTAACAAGTGAACATTTTGTCTTTTTCAGTTTACCTATGAGCATAAGCTGGAAAAAAAGTCCTTGAGCAAAGGATTATTTGGCATTGTAGGTTTTATGTTTTAAAAAAAAATTGTTATGAAAATTCACACCAAAAAAAATCCTTCACAGGCAGTTCACCAAGGGCCAAGGTCAGGTACCTTTGCTCACTCTGAGCAACACTTTCTGCACGCAGCCCCGCTGACTTCCCCCTGGGGGTAAGGTTTTCTATACAGCAGGCAGATGCGTGAAGAGCTGTACCTACAAACACAAAACAAAAATGGTTCATGATGGTGTATTCCCAAGTGAGGAATAATCAACATCATTACTTGTCCTTGCTTTAGTAATTATCCCAATTTAGCTGAAGACAAGCTAATGCAAACAACTCATAAAAGCTAAGGATCTGTCTCTCTAAGTAACTCCCAAAGCACACTAATGCCAATAGGAATGTCAGAAAAGATTACTTTTATTCCAGAAATGACATCTCGTTACTTGTGAAAATTTTGAAAACTTTTAACATAGGCACACTTTGTTACAGGCTTGTGAATTCTTGGAGCTCAAAAAGCTGTGCTACAGAAGGTTTCTCTTCTTTTTTTTCTGTTTATTTTCTTTTTCCTTTGATGTACCTTGTTTGTGGTGTATGGGTAACAACAGGTAGACTTACTCAATAATTCTATAACCCAGCAAAAGAACTGGGTTGAAAGCTAAAATCCTATTGCCAACTTATTAATTTATTGACTCATTATCTTTTTCTTATCTTTTTTTTTTTTCTCAGTTTTCTTTCTAGTGAAGAGCTTGTCTAGAACTAAATCAACTTCTTTTTCATGGTGTTAGGGTTCATCTTATCTCAGCTACAACTGCATAAAAGCAGAATAACATCTTCACATCAGTAACAGTGTGGCAGCGTGGAAATGCACTTGTGTGCACATTACCTTTAGTGGTTTCAAAGAAACATTATTTTTAAAAGATTCTACTGAATAACAAAGATTTTGGCATCTCGTTAAAGTTAAGCAGCTGTCAAATGCCTTTGCTGTACTGAGGCTAAAGAGTACGGGATCACATCCGAGATCAGATCATTCTTTCCTTAGGGCCATAATACAGTACCTGCGTTCTTTGTAGAAATACACTTCTGTTAACTATTTTTTAATGCAAAAAGCAAAAGTGGCAGCAGCCAGTTGAGTCCATCTATATTTCAGTGGATCTACAATACATAACATATGTACTGGTTACTTAGATTATTATGAAAATTTACCCTCATCTGTCTCAGTGATGAAAGCTGGAAATCCACAAAGAGAGGACCGTGTTTTAAGAGGGGACTGTATTTCACCTTCCCACTGAATGAACGTTTAATGTGGTATGCAGATAGAGCAATATCTGAAGAATTAAGTTTTCTTCTCTGCTTTAAATGTCTCTAGTGTAATTTAGGTTATTGCACAACATTTATAACAATACACAATATATTAATATTCTATGAAGGATATTAAATGTCACATCAGGCTTAACTATTCTTTTTCATGTTCATATTCTGAACATACCTACAGCAGCATGTGGAAAGCATTTTGGAATGACAGTCAGAACTTTATTATTGCCCAAGGAAAACAGGTAAATTTTCAAAGATCAGAACGTTAGCTCTTTTGGGATTAAAGCTTAAAGCAAAATAACTGGCGCAGAGTACTTGCCACTGGATACAGAAAGGTAGAAATATTGTTAATGTTAAATACTATCTTTGTTTGTAGCACCACCACCAGTATACCTAAAAGGGAAAAAAATGCTTCATAATAACAATGTAAACTTTACCAAGAGACATATTTTACATTCATTAAAGCAGAAATTGAAGTTAAAAAAAATTACAACATAATCTTGGGGCCAAAAATGCTGGACACAAGTGAACCAACAGTGATGGCATAATGCTGTTTCTCAGTGGGTTTGTTGACTGACATGGCTTTGTAAGCATCTCTGCACAGCTTGCACACTAGCGGCATTTTCCTCTACAGTTTTCAGTTTTGTTTAAACAATTTCCACCCATTTGTGTTTGTACACTTAACAGGAATGTGGTGTTTCATGAATCTGGGAGGCTGGGTATAGCCCTGTTACTTGGCTGGATTTCTGCCTTTGAATCATCTGCTAAAGAAATAACTATTTCATGAGATGTTGAAGCCTCCACTGTAGGCACAAAAACATGAAAAAAAGTTTACCTACACTTCATCACCTGAGGCTATCACCCCAACACGCAAAGACACAGAAAATAGCTAGAAAGTCATCTTTTTAACCTCAAAAAAAAAAAAAGTAGAAATAAAGGTACTGGAAGGTGAAAACAAATGCTGTCAAAAGCCTATATTTACAAATGGATAAAAATACAAAGGTATTACTACTGCCTGACGATGGCAACATGCCAGAAGAGCCGCCAATTGCCTTGATTCTATATTTGATTACCAAAACCCAACAAAACAACCAAAAACTGATCTCTTAATAGTAGTGGATTGTAAACCTCATAAATGAAAGGGTTGTTCTCTAGGCAATTGGCAAACGTCTCCCATTTAGCAGGCTTTGGTGATTAAAGGCATAGCAGAATTTTCTGTGGTGATTTTTCTTTATTGATTTTTACACAAATCTTAATAACAATTGCACATTTAGAAAGTCTGTGATGATTAAGAATAAATACATGTGGTTTGACCAGGAGAGAGTGGGACAAGGCTCCACGAGCCCTTTGAGGGAAGCAAGGTCTTTCTTTAAAGAGCACAACACCACACTTCTCTCAGTTTCTGATGTTGTCTTCAGCTCTTTCAGTCCCAAAAGCCTTACAGGAGACAAGTCACGAGAGGGAAACAAGACATGAGGAGAAATTCCAGATAATCACCGGCACAAGGAGAGCAGTCCACGGGCCAGGCTCAGGGGACGACCAGCCAGCGGGCTCATGGTGGTCCTGGACCAGCTCCTGCATCAGAGAGCAGAGGCTGTGACCGAGTGGCTGCCCTCCCTGGCTGTCTGCATGCCTTTGAACGCCAGAGAGGCAGGGATGTCGCAGCTGTGAGGGGACAGGGGAGTGCCTCCAGCGTGCTGCCAGCCGTGGCTGGCCATGTAGCCAGATGGGGCAGCACTGTACGTCATGTAAGGTGACACTTGGGCTGGTGTGGCGTAGGGAGGCATGGCTGGTGCTGACACGAAACTGCTGACAGCTGGGAGGCCATTGGGTGCCTGAAAGGAAAATGAAAAACATTTCTAAGAGAGTAAGACACAACGGATCTGCTGTAAAAGAAGCTGCCCTCAGATGCTGCCTTTAGAGACTTAGTTCAAGAACCAGGGCCAGTGATGCTCATGGGACACCCAGAGAGCCATGCATAACCACTTCTGGGGATTTCAGCGGTGCAGTGACCCCCCTGTGCTTTGCTTTTGAGACCAGCTACCACACATCAGTCCTGCACATCTCTCCCAGTGGCCTGTCCCAGTCAGTGTCCAGCCACAGGCATTTAGGGAACACACACCTAGAACAGGGCAGGAACCAACAATGTTCCCCATATGCCCAGCCGCCTTACAGCAAGCTGTTTTTCAGGGACTCCTTACACCCATGTTTGCATCTGATCATTACATTTGAGAGCTTCTGCTGGAGCTACTTGTCATGAATTTGTCCTGTCTCTCTTGATGAGCACCTTCATCCTCTTGGCAATGAGCCCCATGGGTTGGAGCAGGTGGGCTGTAGTATTTGCACACCTGGCACAAATTTTGCATGGGGTGTTGGCTACTGTGGCAGGGCCATGACAGGTAGTGCTGTGGCAGTTTAAGCTGGGTGTGCATTGACCGCAGCCATACCAGCAGCAGGAGATTCAGACCCATCCCAGCGCCTCACCTACCCCAGCCCCAAAGGAGGGTGGGCTCAGCCCAGAGCTGCAGCGGGCAGGCGCAGGCACGGATCCCAAAGCAACGCTCCCCGGAACAGAGAGGTAACAAGCATCTGAGGGGGGGGTGGGAACATCTTAAACTCTTTGGTAACTGTTTGCTCAGAGCATGAGTCAGAACTATAGTATTATTATTATTGATTATGTCTTTTAAAAATCTGTTTTCTAGGTACTTGGCATATAACCTTGCAAATGTTCTTTGCTCACAGCTTCTCCTGGTATCAATAGGGCTTCTGTGCACAAAACAATCGCAGGGCTGGGTTCTTTCCTGCGAGCTATTTTCCTAGGTCCTTCCATAGGCTGGGGAGAAGGGTTTCTATTTAAATAGAGAAGGGAGAGTCCCTAAGTCTACCATGGCAAGATTTCACAATGAATGACTCTTTATTTAAATAATAAGTGTTTGGTGGTTTATTTCACACCCTGTAAATGCTTCTTCAGCAGAACAGGTACAAACCAAGGTCATTTATCTTGCTTAAGTTTCAGTTTGTGTAGTGTTTATGTTTTAGGATTTGGGGTGGTATTTTTTCACAGAAACATTTCCTATCTGAATATAAAAGAACAGGTATCGATTCAACAAATCATATAGCATTTGCTGGTTTTAATCACCTGGTAGAACCAGACCAAACCTGAACAGTGCAGAGTTAAGAAATGAAACAGACTTTTGTTTCTGCTAAAACTTCACATGATGTTAACATTTCACTTGTTCAATTCCTTTCTGGTTTGCACCTGCCTTAATTTCCACTGTTTACCTCCATAAAAGGCACTGGTCTGGTTTTAGGCTCATGAGTTTCCTACCAGTGTAACTCAGTTCCACTGGATGGGCTATCCTCTCATTGCCACTTGGGA
>NW_010106376.1:0-12371 GCF_000699245.1 Pterocles gutturalis | reverse complement strand
AGTATAAACATACAGCAATCTACAACAGCAGGAGGCAGTGACGATATCCCAGCCACAAGCCTCTGATAGGTATATTAATTAGTACAAAACGTACAGCTGCAGCAGCAGTGTAATTGTCATTCCAAATCCATAAACACTTTGTTGAAGCTGAACTTGCCTTATTCTTTTGAAAATCATGTGACCTGACCCTCAACTCCAACTACACATCCCCTACTGTGTCTCAGAATTACACTTTAGCCTCAGCGTTAAATATCAGTGTTTGCAACAATACTAATTAATACAAACTTCAAATAATTGCACTGTAAATTAATGCATTTATTAAATCACATGGAATATTGTTTCACTGAATTTACTGGAAAGTAAAAAGTGTGAGGTCCTAAAAAGCTGCTGTTCTCTAACGTCCCTGCCTCTTCCAGCATGTAAAGTGCTTTTCAGAAGAATGTGGAATGAGAAAAGAGCACCACTCTGTTTTTTCTAACAAACAAAAAGCTTTTCACAGAAGCAGTAGAGTCATTAGAGCCAAGTTGTAACACTGGGACATCAAGAGCCACAACGCGAAGGGATCCTGAGCAGAAAACTGCAGAAACCCTGAAGGGGTGCTGGAAGGAGAAAAGACCTGGTCCAAGTGCCTGAAGAGTCTCATAGCTGTAGTGGCATCACAGAGAAGCCAAACCTCCAACCTCTGAAGCTCAGAAGAGGTTTTTTGGACTCTACAGGGCTACCCTGCTCCTCCAGGCTTGCCCAATCGCAAGCAGGCTGGTACCAAGCAGTGGCTCAAGGATGTGCCTGGCAGACCCTTTTTAAGTGGGATTCCTCACCATGAGTGGTCATGTGCCGTGAACCCTTGACTGTTCTTTTGAAAGGATTCCTCCTAGGCTGCAGAGGAGGCACATGTCCCTCCAGCCTCCTGTATTGTCACTTGCTCACCTCTATGATGTCCTTGTTTGCCAGAGAGAGAAAATTCTTCCCATACACAATACAGACTGCCATGCTGTAGGATGCTCTCCAACTGCTGGCGCTTCCTCTTAGAGCTCTTTTTGAAAAGGCATTTTATACCATATACTGTAAGTGCATCCTTCAAAGCTGTGCATAGTGCTGCATTATCTCAAGGCAAAATATTGCTTGAGGCAATCACTTTGCCAAGCACCTCTCCCCACCCCACCATCACAGGCCGAGTACATGGGTAGAGAAAGGCAACTTTTGGTCCTCAAGAAACTGCTTCCTGCTATGTCCAATGCTGTGTCCAGGCAAAAAAGCCAGGAATTTCTCAGGGACCAGAGACTGATCACTTTGCATGATTTGGGACACATCTGAGGTCCTGAACAGCTCTCATTAACTCAGATGTTGTTGATGAATATCTAATCCAATCATACATGTGTTCCCCTACTTCTGTTTATCATTGTGTGGCCTTCCTTGGTACGATCTTATGGCACAAAGTAAAATTAAAGTCTCTGAACAATAATTATTGGAGAAGCCCTAGTCTGTTACTAAATTACATTGGAGGTGCCACTTGGGTTGTTACTCATGAAACAGATAGAATTTGACTAAAAATTCTGTAGTTTTCATAAAAGCTTACTTTAAAAGAATACCTGTGCTGATTTATAACAGACAGAACAACCCTTTTATCCCCCTACCCTTTAGGTAAATTGCAACTGAGATAACTGATGTTTTTACAATGTCTTAACAGTTTTGAATGTGAGAAATATCTTGCCCTAACTACCGAGGGCAGGACATGGAGGTGGTTGTGTAGGCACCACCAGTTGCAACCTGTCACAGACCAATAATGCTGGGAAGCTATTGACACTGAATAAATTAATCATTCTTATTTTAGTTCCAGTGCTATAAAGCATTACCACTCAAAACCATGATGATGTGGATGCCTGTAGACAACTTCAGACAAGAAGGCGACACTCTGATGGGTAAGGACTGGCCCAGCACAGAGCACGGCTCTAATTCAGGGGAGTTTTGTGCCATACCAGCAAAGAAGCCAGAGGTCTCCTCTGGCCCAAATTTAAAGCTGAGGGGATAGAGAAAACCTCAGCTTATATGATTTAAAACTGTGCTACTCAAAAAAACCCTGATTTTCCTCTCTGACTTTGACCCAATAATTTTAACCACAGGAGTTTTTACTTCTGAACAGCTTTAGATACAATATGTAGGTTATCAGAGGGGTTGAATCTTGTCTGTCAATCTGGCACTTTTTACAAACATGACATTCACTTAAAATAAATGGAGGGGATTAAGTTCCGTGACCCTGTATATACTGGATGAATAATTCATCCTGTAGTATTTCAATCAGAGGAAATGAACACCAAAATGTAAACATTCATAATTAGGAGTACAGGAACCCCATGGTGTTTATGGATTTTTAAAACCCTTAGAACTTCTTTTAAGTGCAGAGCTTCTTGAACCTGATTTTTAAGTTTTATAAATATTTTTTTTCTTAATTTAAACCATTGCTTTTCAGAGGAAATCTAATTTTTTAAACAAACAAACAAACATGTGCTTCTAACTGAACAAGAACCTCTGCTGTGCAAATGATAAGGGTTCCTGTTTGAAAGTGCTTACTGTCCGGCTTCTACAAAAACCAGAGAGAAACACTTGCTCTGAATTGCTGCTTCTATCAGTGTTTTGAGACAACTGATGGAATAAGTAAGTATTTCCAAATTTTAGACCTTTGTTCTAAACCTGGAGCACAACCTCCCATCAATTTGCAAATTCAGCTAAACATGTTCTCACAAAGATACCTGCAAAACAGTGGTGGTTGGGTCAGGATCACAAGCCAGGTCTGGTGCCTTTCTGCTGAGTTACTGCTGATACGCACCACTCCCAGCGAAAGGAATATCCAGGCCAGAATTCAAAGCCAAGGTGGACATAAAGTCTTGCTTTAGGTCACATAAAATGATGTGGCTGAAACAAATGGACTGCATGTATTTTCACCAGTGAAAGAGCTGGTTCAGTAGTTTTAACTGAGGAAATTTTTAGCTTTAGATGCTTCAGGTACAACACTAACTAGAGACATCTTTTCTTGTCTTTGTTTTCAGTCTGTGTGGGATTTGGGACACATAGGGTGTGGGTGGATGAAAAGCAAGTCTAGAACCAAGCTTATGTGGGATTGCCTTTGGAACAAGTAATTCCCATTAGCTGTTTGGACTCCTAAAGTCAGAACAGTTCCTCTCCAAACCAGAGACAACCCTCCCACACATCCCTTGATTTCTGTTATGAGGGCTATACTGGTATAATGTGTCATACGGCTTCAGCCTCCTCTCTCCTACATTGGAAGGAGAGACAGGGCACAAGCTTTCTGGACAAACTTCCCAATCAATCCATCTCGGACAAACTACCTGACTTTTTTTTTCTGCCTTGGTCATGTTAATACCGGAGAAACACACAAGCTACATTCCACTTTCAGACATCATGGTATAAATCCAAATTCTATATTGTGATTAACTGATATTATTTTGTTTTGTTTCATCCCCTTCTCTACTTTTCCTTCTCTGCCTTTTGCTTGCTAGATATGTGTTCTCTCAGTAACAAAATTAGACTGTCTCCTGTGATCTCTTCCCACGTGGCTTCTAAATGTTTCAGAAAATGACCCAAAGCCATAGCATTCAAAATCACAGAACTGCATTTATGTTGGTTATCACTAGTTGCAATAATGTAAATTATCTCATTTCAGGTTTACATTAATACAAATAAGAGCAGATTTGATGACACAGGTGGATGCCACCTCAGTTTCATAATCTAACACTAAAGAAAGTATCCAAAAGAATGTAAATTATTCTTCTTATTTTAAAGTTATTATTTCCAATTATTTGAATCACTAGGCCATTGTAATGTAATTGTTAAAATATTTTATTAAATATATAATTTATTGCATTGACTAAGAGTATATGTTTTGTAGAAGTATTCTAGATGTCTATGAAAAAAAAAGTGTTTCTGGAGAAACAACATAAGCTTCAAGCTCGAGTTACCTAATTCACTGGCCCTAATGAGCTTGGACAGTGACTCAGCCCAAACTCCCCTGCTGGAATCAGCAGAAGTTCAGCCTGTGTCAAGAGTCAGGCAACACACCTCTGGTGAATAAGGTTGCTGTTTCATTTGTATTTCTCAATTCTAACACTGGCCTGGGTGGAACAAATCCTTCCTGGTTTTGGATCAACAAGCTCAGCGCGTTGCCTTGATCCTCCAGCATGGAGGGTTTCCCCGAGAGCAAACAAAACAAATCTGCAGAGGTATTATCACCGTCTTACTGAGAGCAGCAGCTCCCAGCAAAGTGGAATGCTGGCAGTAGCTTTAGCTGCCGGGATGCTGCTATAGCTCTGTGGACAGACACCCTCTCACTGATCATTCTTCAAAATGAAAAACCTAAACAATTTCTGGAAACATTGAATCTTTTCTGAATGTCCTGAAAACAGAGTCACAAAGTAGCTACTGGATAAATCATTCTTACCACAGCAAGGGAAAAGCATAGCAGGGAGCAAAAATTAATATCTAGTCCTTCAATCAGAAGAGCAAATTACCTTAAAAACCCAGAGGATATCACATGTTCTTAGTGATGTGCGCATAATCAGTCAAAAAGGTTATGGCAACAAGACTAGGAGCAATCAAACACAAACTGCAAACATAAAGGAAGCAAACATGTTAAAACTCCCTTTTTTAATTGGAGGTTAAATATGATTTATAAATCAAACCAACATATGGGATCCCAAGGGAAGAGTAAACAAATTTTCCAAGTAAAACATCAGCAGCAGGCCTGTAATGGAAATCTCATTTAGGAAAAATGGCATTACCTAAAGTTGTAAGTGGTACACCTATGTCTGTTTTAAGGTTTTAAAATTAATAACCTTAAATAATATTTTGGTAGAAATTGTAGCTAACTAAATTAGGGCTAAATTCTGAAGCGGCTATTCAATGCTACAGTATCAATGGGAAAAATTACATGATTCTACAAACACTCATTCAGATCAGTGTCTCACTAAAATTAATGTGCCTACACAGGCAAGTCAGAGTTACCTAAAAAATAATGATTACAAAAGTGAACACCAAGCAAAGTTATCCAGTTTATGATAACATTTTTTAAAATAATTTTTAAGAAAAATGTAATAACATTGCTAAGATGGTAAGATGTATGTGAATAAGCTAGTCACGGATGACCCTGCAAGCTGATGTATGCCGTCTTCTTATAATGCTGGAAAAATTTCTTGCAAAAATCTTTTCATAGCTCATATTAGGCCATATATTCATATTCTTAGATGAATGAACTTCTTTTATGGAACATATTCCCCCTTCCATTTTCTATTAATTTCGCTGCAAGCAGAAGAGAATAAGCAGATTCTGAAAAATTAGGATACTGTAATTAAATAATTTTGATGTCCAAAAAACCTTGAACAGAAGGGAGGATATTTTGTAGGTAAGATATTACTTGGAAACATATGCCCTTATTTTCAATAAAGACTGGATAGTGGTAATGCCTTGGAATTGAGGAGCTTTTAAAATAACCCATGGGCAAGGGGTTTACAGTCAGTCTGTTGCTTAGCTGAGCTGGGTTGATTCCCAGAAGACTGAGCTTTGAAAAATGGAAAGAGACCTTTCAAGAATGGTGTTTCTCTTTCACTGTAAGTTGTACAAAGCAATGCTGGTATTCTAGTTCAAGTCACAATTAAAACAGAGTTATTTGCATGCTTGAGTGCTTTAAGATTCCAAACGTAACTAGTTACCCAATCCTACACAGTGTCTCTTACAAAGATGACATTTTCTTAGGTATTTCTTCAATACATTACAATGTACTGCATGCAGAAATCACACTACTTCCTTCTAAAATAATGTTCAGTCCCTTAATAATGAGCAGATCCCATTTGCTGTGTTTAATGTGTTTTTTTGTTAACTTAAAGTTATTTCCTTTTACTTATAGGCATCCCCAGCTGCACTGAATAACACAGAAATCAGATAATATCAATTCAGTGTTTTAACTATGCGACATGCATCAAGATCACTCTTAATTGTGTTTTCTTATCAAATTTTAAATCACGGCCTCTTCAGGGAAATAAAAACCCACTTTTGGAAATAGTAACTTGAATTTACACACCATCACCGATCCTTTCTTAAAGGGGCCAGGGGCATTTTATAAATTTTCCAAAACAAACTACAGCAAAAACGGAAGTACAAAAAATCCTCTTTCTCAGAGACTGAGTAATCCACTACAAAAACAAAAGAGGAAAAGAGAGGTAGGAGAAAAAGGCATGATGGAGACAAGGCGGACAGAGGTTGTTGTAAAACCTAAGTGCACTCTGAGGGAAAAGAGGGGAGCAAGGATTTCCAATGCTTCTTCAGAGGATGGGTGGGTTTAGATGGTTTTCACAGTGAAGTGAGATCTATCACATACAGCACACATTAATGCATTCACCTAAAATGTCTACCAAACGTAGTTTGTTGTGCAAGGTTTGTACATTCACTGAATGATTGCTTTCCATTCATACACCAGTTTAGGAAGGATGACAAAAATGGAAGTCACTGTCTTCCCACTGAAAGTGTTGGGTCTTAGGTTAAATTCTGTTATTTAACAAACCTCACAACCAGACCACCTCAAAGTGGAGTGAAAACAAATTCTGTTTTCTGTGAGCACAAAGATTAATTTTGTTGACAAAAACACAAATTGAGTCTCCCTTAGACAGATATACTATGTTTATGAGAAGAAAAGGAAAGTTCAGAAAAAAATCGTGCCATGTAAGCAAACTCTCTTGAGGAGGAACTAACAACAGACTGCCACAGTTTTAGAACAGATTTGCACAATAATTCCCCTTAGTATTTTGGCAAAATCTGGAGTCAGGGAGGGCACCCACGGACATTAAACTACACTGAAAGGAATAAACATTTGTTCTTTTTGCATTGATTATTAAAATGATAATGTATTAGCAAAAAGTTTTATGAAAAATGCCTTCTTAATATAATATATTTAACAATATATTGTCGTTTCCATGTGGTGTTATTTTCAATTAAACTGAGGTTTGAAGAAGGAGACATTATGGACGCAAAGACATCAAAGGGATTCTTGATGGTTAGAAGCTGGGAAAATGTGGGGTCAAACTGGTAAAGTTATCATTTTATTCTCTTCAAGGAGAGCCAAAACCGCGGTTCCCTTTGTCTAACAAATTTCTGATGCTGCAGAGGTAATTACTGAGAAGCGGGTAAGTTAACGAGGGTGAAATCACAGCCCATGGATTATTGAATCCGTCATCATTATGTCTGGGTATGTAGGCAATTCCTAAGAGCTGATAAATTGCCACAACAGACAAACTCAAACACACCATGCAGCATTTATCTACTTCCCACTCTAGTGCAAGCAGTGGAAGACTGACCAGATCAAGTCCTACCTCATCCCCTTGGCTGTGACAGATATCTCCTACTACTCTGTCTTTTCAGTCTGTGGTCCTTTTGGTTATAGCAGAGCTCCTGGGGGGTTGGGGCCCTTTGAGCAGAGGGTGCTCAGAGTGCAGTTTGAGTGTCATTATACCATTCACTCACCTCTCTGACTTTCTTTATTAGTTTCATCCAGGTGGAGTGCCCTGAAGCCATGTGGGTTGGTGGGCAGGGCACTGTGTTTTGGCCGTGGAAGCAGGTGGCCAGTAAGAGGCAGGTCTCACAAATGGGGTTCGAATGGGGTGCCATCCAGATCACCTGGGAAGGAATCGGGTGCATGTAGTGGGATCAGCTCGTGCCCCTCACCCACAGCATGCAATGACACGGATGCCTAGACCTCTAGCAAGCCATCTTAGTGACTATTTTAGTAACAGGCACTGATCTGGAGATCCTAATGAGAGTGACACAGAACCAGACAGTCTCCAAGCCCAGGTCTGAACCCCTGCACCAGACAGGAACTCTGCTAACAATTCTGCTAGGTACTACGGCAAGAAAGCAAATAGGCACCTCTCCTCAAAACCTTCCCCCCTCCCCTGGTATGAGTGAGGGGCAGGAGGTCTGGACCTTTATCATTGATAGATTTTTCATAGACTCACAGGAGGAATCCAACTGCCTGAATCCTGAGTTAGAATATAAAATGTCAAATAAGTAATCTGCTAATTAATGTTTTTAATAAATAATCTGTGTAGAAGGGTCGTGTAGTTGGCCATAACATTTAAGATTACATTTTAATCTTATTCCCAATGGAGTTAATGTATGCTGTGGGTTCTAAGCACTGCAGATAAAATCAATTGCAGATGCTTTGGCCACAGCATATATAGTTCATTTTTCGTCTACAAAGGTCGAGAACTAAATATTTACATTGCCTGTATTTTCTGTGCAAGCAATTGTCCAGAATTGCACCCACAATTATTTGCAATCACTTGTCTTAAAATGGGTCCTTCCCTTTATGCACTGTAGGCACATGGAGCTCGTGACCCCTACTTAGGATGCAATCAAAGGACAGGGAATGCTGTCCCAACAAAGCAGAAAAGTCAAGCCACTAGCAGCTGGCAAAGTTCAGCTGAGGTAGAGATGAAGCAGTTGATACTTTGGGGTCTACCCGATATATCAGAGGAAGACTTCACTCAAACCACAATCACAGCCCATCTGAATCAGGAGGAGTGTTTTCAGTAGCTCCGGTAGGTCTGGGATCAGGCCTCAGAATAGTGTACCCTTTCCAGGGGCGAGCTTGCAACAACCACTGGCTTTCAGACCCTGCCCAGTTACAAGCTTTTTCCCATTAATGAGTACCAGCTCCCTTTGGCAATGTGTACATCTGCTTCCTGCAATGCACACGGAAAATAATTCTGAAAAAAACTATTTCCAAAGCTATTTGCCTCTCAACAAATTGCACAGGCATACATCAGACCTTCTGCATTTTCCTACATGTGTAAATAGACCGCAATTTTTTCAGTTTGCACATCCATTACATTAGTCCAGAAAGTCACAGGCATCAGATGTCTGAAAACTGCATTTTAAATATGATACATATTTATTAAATGTTTTCACTTCGAATGCAGGGTACAAATAGCTTTGTATTTCAGTGATTTCAGCTAATATTTTTTTTCTAATGCAGCTGTCAGTATAAGCTGTGTAATGTGTAAAACACTCAGAATATTCATCCTTGGTATTGATAATGTATAGTTATCTGTAGAAGCTGTCCTCCCAACACTATACTGATTATACCTTTTGGTGTAAATACGGCAGTGCAACTGAGCTCTGTATGAAATGCGTATGACCCAAAACTCTCAAGCTCTCAGAAAAATCTGTTCTCATTTTCAGTTTCTCTGATTCACAGTTGCTCTGTTTGCAAAGCTGTGTGACAAACGTGTGAATATGTTGCATTGGGAAAAAATAATGCAATTGCCTATGTATAAACAACTTGGGACATCAGGTAATTAAAAATTAATAGAAACTTGACAAGGCATCTGTGTGACTTCCTGGGGAACATTTGGTACAGAATCACAGTCTGCCTGGCACAACTTTCAACTCCCCAAACCCAAATACTGAACAACATCCCAAACAAAGGCCCCAGAGACATCAGGAAATTCATAATACTTAAAATGAAAAATGTCCTACATACATTCAGTTTTGTCTTAAATGAGTGTGACTATCTATTGCTGAGGCAAAAATCTGAAGTCTTCCTGCCTCTTTTGTGGAGTCCTTTCCCAGGCTGAATTCCCACTGAAGTGTGAGGCAAGGGGTGAAATGCAGCCGTTCAAACCCATTGCAGACATCAGCCTTGGCTGCCGGCTGACAAGTCTGGGAGGTCAATAAGAATTTTGCCTGAAAAAAGCTTATGGGATTCCGTGTGTTAAAGCAAATGTGTATCATTTAAAAGGAAGGATCAAATAAATATAGTTTAAAAGTACAGAAGACCTTGTTCTTTGGGCTCAATTTTTCTAGTCTTCCTCATGCAGAGGGAGTTTCCAGAGGATTTCTTGAAAAGTAAAATATTATATTCCATGACTAAGGCCAGGGGAGCAAGTCCTTCACTCCCCTATTAGCTGTGGAGCTATTTGCAGGCTGCAAACAGGTGAACCTGTGTTGTAAATGTTGCCGATGCTTTAAATGTGTAGCTGATATTTGTTGGAAACAGCAGAATTCCCTATTATAAAAATCCTTTGTTAGTGTGTTTCAGAGCACATTCTCTCTGCTCCTGTTGTGTAATTGGAAAGGCTAAGTGAAACACACAGGCTTGATTCCCTGCTGCTCTGCTCCTCTTGTATGCGCTGCTGACTTTGGTAATACAGACATAAAACTGGAATATTACAGAACAGTCACTCCTCTTCTCTGGGGGAAATCTGCTGTCTGCCTTCTTAAGACCCAGCTTTTGTATTGTACTGAGCTTTGCCCAAAGGAGATGAGGAAAATAGCATTTACCCCGAAGTCTAAAGACAGAGCCTATTTCACCATAGTCCTTCTGGCACATAAATTATGACTGTGGCTTCCCCATTTTTACACCATTCTAGATACCCTTTAGCTACATTTGCACAAATGAACCAATGTTCTCTCCTGTTCCCTGATTATCTATTTAAACCCAAAGCAGTACACATTGCAAGAGACTATGAAAAGATCCATGGATGTCAGAGACTTTTGGTGAGACTTTACTGTCACAGATCGTCACCCCAAACTCACTGCGCTTCTGTGAATGGACAGCTAGTAAGTCAATGCTACGTGCAGCAAGAATTTGGTTTATAAATTTCACTTTGCAGCTTATTGGAACAAACGTTTTGGCAAAAAGAATGTTGCAAAAACTGCAAAAAAAAGTTTCACATCTTTATTTGACATGGATTTTTTCTGAATACGTTCTAATTTAGCAAGGTAGTAAACTTCTGACATATGAAGCAATTAATGTACGTGTGGATTAATTCTCTGGTAAGCAGGTCTGATTACTACATGAATAGACTGGTCTGTATGTTAGAAATTTCCAAAACCAAATTCTGTTGATACATATTATTATGGGGAAGGAAGAAGGGGGAATCTCCTCTGTGTCTTCTTTTAGTGAGCAGGGTTCTGAAAGAGACCTTTTGGATAAATATTTTTTTGCTTTTCTGCTCTTTTAAACTCTCTGGACAATGTATTTTCATAAATGAATTCCATTTTATTAATAGACGTTTGCTGCATTTTTAAATAGCAAATATGTTTAAATTACATTTATGAGGTGATTTTTCAGGTTGAACAAAACTTTAAAGTAAGACTGGTATTGACAACAGAACAGTGATCTGTTATGAAGATGAAAGCATAAATATTGAAAGAGTGAAAAAAGATAGAAAATAGTTTCTAACACCAGCACTGAAAATAACCTGATTTATATAACATTGTTTCTCAGCATGTCTGCTGAGGTAAATGAGATACCAACAGAGGCAACAGTTTATAGCCTATGAGCCAGATCCTGCGGCTATTTCAGCAGAATCATGTGCAGAAGGCCCCGCTGGGAACCTAAGACAGCACAGCCACGGTACAGCTGTTCTTAACGGAATAATGACAAGCTATTTCCATAATTTTTAGTAAGACTGCTAACACTTTGTATGTTTCGTTTTTAAAGCAAATTGTGGAAGGATGAATATTAACTCTTAAATCTAACTCCAACTCTATATTTAACCGTGCAATCATGGCTATACTACATCACTGCACATTATTTGTAATATGAAATGAACAGAATAATAATGGGATAATAGAAAAATGTAATACGCAACAAATAGGACAGCATTAAAGGTAGCATATTGTTTGTAAAGCAATATAGGTAATAAAGTGGTCGTTCACTTTTGGGGCCTACAATATTTCCCGCTCTCCCTCATTCACCTCTTTGCAAGCATTCCCGCAGACTGCACTTCACATCTTGGATTTGAAAGGGTCTGATTCAGCTAGTCTCAGCATCAAATACGAGCTACAAAAGTCTCCTTGACATGTAATCCAAAACCAGACACAGAACTCAAAAAATACGTCCAAAACCTCTGTCTTTGAATGGGAACACACCGAACAAAGATCCTGGTTTTCACAAGCATAACAAATGACGGGCCGGAAAGTCAATGTATCTGAGGAACCTGAGATACGTTTGGAAATGTTTCCATCGCACGGAAAGTTTTCAAAGCCTGTGCTTTCCCATCTAGCAACAGTTCAGCCTTTTATAGCTTTTCTCCTGGCATGGGATTTGATTAGCAGGCACAAAGATTTAGACAGAGATTTATTAAGTAACAGTTATATTGTGTTGTAATTAAAACGTAGGAAATTCGCCGTCTACTTAAGCATTTAAAAAATGCTTAATGTAGGAAGCAATTACACCTCATTTTCAAATTATTCCCCTGCCTACAGAGCACGCTGCGGACAGGGGGAAACGCGGCTTTAAGGGCGGCGGCGGGACGGGCCCGGGACTGCACTGCCCGGGGCTGTACGGCCCGGGGCGGGGG
>NW_010106375.1:0-1755 GCF_000699245.1 Pterocles gutturalis | reverse complement strand
TTGCAATGTGTTGCTTTCGATGGAAAAAAAAGATCAAAATGTTAATCTGCCCTTTTGTATTTGTACACATATACAAATATACATACATACATTTATATGTAGATGTGTACACAATCACCTGTATTTATAATACCCCAAGTTTTAAGTAGAACTTAAAAGCATTCTTCCTTCCCCATGTCAGCCCAGCACAGAAGACTCTTGTGCCTCTCAGACTTTTTCCCTGACAAATTTTTAAGCACATTCTCCCTGGCGTCCCTTGTCTTTTCTAGCACTGTGTGTAGCATCTGGCTCCCTTCCCTTCCCTCACAACAAATCAGCTTTGGAGCACTTACAGCTGGAGCCATCAGCTGGTGCTTATTGGGAAAGCCCCTTTTGGCCACTCCTGCCACAACACATTACCGAGTGCTGGAAGTGACAAAAAGGATAGCACAGAGTCAGCGCCCTGTAAGAGCAGCGGAGGCATCTCCCTTTCTACAGGTGGCCTCAACAAGTGGCCTCACGCTGTGCGAGACTCTGTACGTGAGAGTGGGCTGCTTGTACTTGCCTAAGTGGGTCCTGGCACATGCCAGTGCTCACTGCTCTGGATTTCTCTTCTCATGGGCTACAGAGACCCAGCTTTTATAGTCCAGTTTACCCTGTGGAACCTCAATGTAATGCAAAGGTTTGCTGTAGGTACAAACTGAAGAATACATGCCCGCCTCTTGGTTAATTGCCTTGTCTGCCATCCAAATGTTGAACGGACCATCTCCCGAGCATCTTTCTTCCCTAGCAGTTTTGTAAAACGGCAATGACCTTTTGCAAGAAAAGCTGGAAAAGCTTGGTGGTTGTGAAGACCTAGGTGCCAAGCTCAGGGGTTTATGTCCTCATTAAGGGCAACTGTGTGCCTGCTTGTCTGGTTCCAGTGCATGTAGCTGTGGACCTAGCTCATGGGGCTCTGGTGCTGAGCTGAGCTGTCTTTTGCAAAGGTAAGCAAGTACATGCAAGGAGGCCTTGCACTGCCATGTATTAAAATACACACTTTTCAGGAATGAGTCCTCATGTTTTCATATATTTGACTTCTCCTGACGGAAACATGAGCATCCTGTGCTATGCTGCCAGCTTTCTAGTCCTTCCACCACTGCAAAAAAAACCAAAATTCTGACACTGTACATTGCCTATCTGCCCAATCTAAACACTTTGTTTTTAAAGTTAAATTGAAATTTTGGAAATACAGGGTCTCAGAAAAGGTAAGCAAGCTTTGTCTCTGAATCTTGCTATTTTTTTCAAGATCTTCACAATGTTTATTCAGTGGAACTTTTTCTATTGACTTAAAGGAATTACAGACCAGCCCCAAATCTTCCAAATGGACTCTCTGCTACCAATAAATTATACCGTATTTTCTTACTTAAGGGCCTTTCTTACACTTTATGTGGGAATTCAAAAGGTTATATATAGAACTAGGAGCTATACTAACAGAACTATGTTTACAATGTAAATGTTTACCATATAGTCTGACCTTACCACATAGTCTGACCTGTTCTTGCCTCTAGGCTACAGTGCTGTTATTAGCTGGTCTGGCTAGATATTTTTAGTTTTCCCTGTTTACAAAGCATCTTCGTAGACTTCAAATTTATCCATTATTTTTTACATGGAAAATTTTATCAATAAATAGATTTTTGTAGGGAAGATATTGGTATTATTTGGAGAAAATATTTTAAAGAAGTATCAGATTTAAACTATCTCCCAAGCTTATAAAGTTAAGTGCAAATTTAAAGG
>NW_010106374.1:5337-11627 GCF_000699245.1 Pterocles gutturalis | reverse complement strand
GCACAGGAGTAACGCCCAGAGGCTGGAAGAGAAGGAAGGTGCCGGTACTGTGAGGCCCCGGGGTAACAAGGGAAACCTTCCTCGAGGCCTGTCCACCCCACCTGAGAACACAGTCCGTGCCCTCCAGCCGTGTTTTTATCTCCTCAACCAGGGAGGGAAACTGGAAGGAAAATGGGGTCATGCGTTTCACCTGTCCTCTGGCCTCAGTGGGAGAAATACAAACACGCCCAGTGAGGCTGTGCCCTGGGCCTGACTCACCCGGCCATGCGGCATAGAGGCAAAAACAACTTAGACTTTGTCAGTGTGAAGAGATGAAAGTCCTTAGTACAACTCCCAGAGACTTCCTAAGGTTCCCAAAGATACTCTCAAGATGGAAAACTGCTGTGCAACAGTAGGCCTGGGATGACCTTAGAGATATAGTTTGGGGTCTGCTACCAGAGAGGACTAGAAAATAACACACACCTTCGTGACCACTCCTCAAAATATTCCAACTCTTTTTTCAGCCCTTACTGAACTGGAAGAGAAGCACCAATAGTAACACTTGGGTCAGGTGTACTTCTGTGGTCATTTAGTGAACAGCACTACAAACTGTTCTCCTGTTCCATAATTTAATCTCGTTTGCAAAAGCAGATTGCCCTGAAAATAGTTCTGCTGCTAAACAGTCTGGAAAAAAGAGTGATTCAAATGTCAAGCTCATAATCAATGTAGTTACAAGGTACAGCCTGACAAAAATGCTTGATTTGATAATGGCAAGAGCTGGAACGCTGGGAGAACCACCCCAGTGGGAAAGCTGCTTTTCAAAGTGATCATTCACAGGCTAAGTCACAGCTGCTCAGCCCCGAGATACAATGTCAGGATCACTGCAGGGTCAATTCATCTTTGGCTACTCTCCTGTTTAATGGGTGCTTTACAATAAAAACTTCAAAGAACATTTTCCTGATGATGTCTACAATAAAATATGTTTTAGTTCAATTCAAATCTTTCTGTCTTGCTTAAGTTTGCTTTATGCAAATTATACCAATCCAACCTAAAACCACCAGCACTTCCCATATAAATTACATCATTTGGCTATCATTGAGTTTAGGCAGGGCACACACCTGCGGTCTTTACAGGACCCTATACCGCTCTGTACTGTTCTGGTGTTGCTTTAATATCTACCAGCTTCTGCAACATTATTGTTACTGCAAGCAATAAAAAAAACCTAAAAGAGACTTTCTAATAATTCTGTGTCTGCAATATATAACAATATAATGCTTAACTCCTAGTAATGATTTTTTTAGCTGAGAAAACTGCATAAAAGTAAAGCCAATGTTAGCAGAGCTGATGAGATTTTTTTAAAATAGTTATTTTGTGAGATTACAGAACTCTGCTGAATTGCAGCTATTGACTTTTATGAATGTTTATCAGACAGCAACAAAGCTTATCCTAAGAACAGCACTACATTTTAATGATGTAAAAGGCAGAATAGGCCAAGCCTTTCGTGTCCTTCATGTCTTGATGTGGGGAATTTAAAGTCAGAACAGTTGAAAGAATACAGAAATATTAAGAAACATAAAAGTGTACTTTATGTAGTTTTAATTGTTGGATCTCCATTAAACCTCCTCCTCAAATTAAAGAAACCTAAATCTGGGACATTTACATTTCTAGTAAGGTAATTGTGACAAAAACATGACTTTTGCAAATAAATGAGAAAGATTAAGCTATTTTTTACTCTGATAATTTAAAACTGAAAACTTGAAAATCCAACAGTCTCTGAATTTAACAAGATTACTAGCAGAGCTGGGAAAAAGTGCTGCCATGCATACAGGATTTAAATATTATAACAGAAGTTGTTGGGCTGCCCTAGCACTATGTGGCTACTTCATTAAGGGAATAGTATCCTGGATTAGGAAGTCACTCTCAAAGGAAGTCAGGAGTGCATCTGTTTTTCTTGGGTCTGCATGTCAGCAATATACGCAGTGTGGAATGATCTCTCCTGCTGTTCTCTCCCACAAATTAAAAGGCAGTGCTGGACAAAGACAAGAGTCTGACTGCGCTGGTTCCTGTAGGTTCTTACCTATTGTCCCTTTTTATAGCATCAGAGAAAGTCAGAGGTTAAGTGAGAAAAGATAAACTGAAAAAAGCAAGAGAGAAAAGTAAGGAGCAAAAATGACTTGGGAGGAGAAAAGAGGAAGATAATTCTCCACTCACAAAAAGACAAGGATGCTTTTATAAGGAACACTTGGACCTGGCAACAGACTGCTATTTCACTGATTGATTACCTGACCTTGGAAAAGACATGCAACCTTTTTTTGCTTCTATTACTTATTTGTAGATAATGCTAGCTTTCCTACCAGCATCTTAAGATCCTTCCGTGGAAATATGGGCGTTAATATATTGTTGTCAGACAGGGAGAGACAGACTCTACCTGATGAAAGATTACTTCCTGCTCTCAATTTCATAAAAATGTCTCCCAGGATGTTACTAAAAGCTTGACTTCTGTCTCTGTTGCATAGACTACCACTGTATTTAAAAAATCTGTACTTTATGAAGATGTACACAGTGATTTCTCTTATGAGCTTGTGAATGGATTCTTTATACCTTGAGCCTTAACTGGAACAATAAAAAAGCCGAGTGCTCTTATGTATTCAAGGATTTTGAGGAGCCCTTCTGACAGAGTTAACAGTGCTTAGAAGCAAATGATGGTGGTGACCTAAGGAGTGCCACTAAATAAAAAAAAATTTATGGTCAGTGCCATGTGACAAATGCAGAAGGAAATTACTAATTTCTGGGAAGTTTTCCATTTATTCAAATATGTGTATTTCTTTGATGTGACAATTCAATCTTACAGGCCCTTTTCACACACCACTCCCTTTCTTGGGTTAGTTGTGCACATCTCCCTTCTAGATGAGACATGCCTCCTCACCCGTTCCCAATTTCCACCGTTGTCTCTGCCCTTTGTCTCTGCCTTCTACCTTGTTTCTGGTTGCCCTAACTATACTCTTGCTTGCTTCCTCTCTGTCATGCCCCCTTCTCATCATAATGGCTGCACTGGTATCTTCTACCCCTTTAACCCCTGCAGTCATCACAGGGTGGGTACTGAGGGGCTCTGGCGGGGTACTGGGTACTCAGGGTACTGCAGGACTCTAGAATAGCATTGGGAGGGCTCGGAGAGGTACTGGGGACACTGGGAGAGTATATAGGGGCTTTAAGGGGTACTGGGTTCATTGGGGAGGTACTGGCTAGCTCTGAAGTCTGTTAGGAGCACTACAGGGTACTTGGGGGCTCTGCTGGCCTCTGGGGGGTTCTGAGGGCTAGGTACTGGGGTAGGTGAGTGGGGTTCCCACACTGTTTCCTATGGCTCCATCAAGCTGAGCTGCTCTACTCCTATCTGAGTTCCTAATTTGCTTCCTGTTTCACATTTTCTCGACTCTCACCAATGGATGATCCAGAGGAACAGGAGACTTGGATGGTCAGTACACTGGACTACTCTCCCAATACTATTTTCCCAGGGTGGTAGATTGTTACATAACAAAAGCATCCTCATTCAGTTCATCCTTGTAGAATATTAATATTATTATGGATGATTTCTAGCTCAAAATGTATTGAGGCAATGAGTGATTTCTTTCACATTTGAAGACATACTTAGATTTTATACCTTAGTTTTAAAGTATCTTATTTCTCAAAAGTAATGGTCAGCATGACATAGGTTATTGGAACTAAGTCACTACATAAAACTGACTTATTTTCTGTCTAACTTCAGAGTTCAGAGTATATATGCTTTATTTATAAAGGTGTTTGTGTGCATTTTATTTTACAAGTCTTCAAGGGGGGGGGAAACTTAGTGGAAACTGCTGCATAAAAGCTTCATTTCTGATGGAACTTGTTACAAATAAAATATGAAAGATACTGTTAAAAGTGCCAGATTTGGGAAAGTACTTAAAAGTGTAGTAGCATCTGTATTTGCACCTGTGTGGAATAGATGAGTAAAATTGTAAAGTTTATCAGTACTTTAATAAATGTCCCTAGCAAATGCAAGAATTGTATTAAAATCCTTTGTTCAATCTGATAATATGGTTATAATAGGAAACACTAAATAGGTCTACTGAAAAATCTTATTCCTTTATGTATTATAAAAGCATAGTCCTCCAACAGAACACCATAGATATGTGTCACATGGAAATATTAATAGATCTCCAGTTAGGTGGGTGAAGAGAGAATTATCAGACTCCTCATTTATTTTAACTTAGTGTGACAGCCTTGATTGTCTTTTCCTCTCATTTTTTCCCTACTGTGTTTCCTTTAGTCAAACAAAAATTTAATGCTTATCCTGGCTTTGATAAATTTTAGGTTTTTAATATTCTTTTGCAGTTGTCATAATACTATATTTTACATATTGCACTGAACTGAATGTAAAATTCTGCAGACAGAAATGAGTAGAAAAGACTATAAACAATTGACATGTATTATGAAACACAACTGGGAAGAAATACTTGCAAGAAAGATAAAGTATCAGACTTTGCTTGCTCTGGAAGAGTAAAGCTACGTGGATATAAGTGTAATTTAATAACACCTGTACACTGCCATGATGTTAAAGGGGCCTTCTTATAAGGCAAACAGGTTCTTCTTTTCCCATTTCATTTGACTGCCATCAGACAAAATGGCTCTGGGTTCTAATCCCACCTTTTACAACTTGATTCTTCAATTGTCATTATATGTCTAGGTATAGATTCCAAATAAAACAAAAGAAGTAAAGAAGAATCTCACTGTAGATAAGATGTTGCTAATCTGTTCCACATACTTATGGAAATTTTTAAGAGTTATGTTGTAATTTTCTATGGTAATATTCTATTCTATTTTTTCTTTATTGTGTTTTAGATCCAGCAGTCTAAAAGGCCAGGAGCTTTTCTCTCCATTGAATTCAGTGATTTGAAATAGAATGGCACACATAAATACAGTAGAAGAGCCAAGCCATTTTATTGTCACCCATTACTAATTTATTTTTCTTTCTTTTCTATGTGTGTGGTAATTCCAGTCAAGGCTTTCAAAGCATTTGGACTAATATGTAATGTAAGTTCAATTTGATTTACTTGTAGTGGCTGTTAGAAAATAATTAAGTGTAAATTATGGCCCACACTATGGACCCAGGGATTTACAAAACAAGAGACACAATTTTCCTTTCCTTTTTCCTATCCCCCCCTTTGAGTAGTGCTCTGTTCAAGTATGGTTCACTGAGCCTCCTTGTGCATAATATCTGCTCATAAAAACACTTCTTGGCATCTTTGCCACATTTGCAGAAGGTATATGGGAAAAGTCGTCTTGTTTTTTGACAGCGGCATAGCCTGAAGGGTTAATAAACTTTAGCATTTAATCTCTGCAAATCTTGCTACTGAGTCTGACTACATGTGAGATTAGATGAAGAGAGGGTAACTGGTTAGAATTAGAAGATTCTTCCAAATCACAATGTAAATATGTGTCTTTTAAGTTTGTCCGACACAGATATGTTCTTCCACTTTTATTGTGGACTTGTCTGTAAATCTCTGCATTTGGGAGTAAAGCTCTCCTGGCCTTTTGTTTGCACAATGCTTCACTTTTGCTAATCCTACTGTAAAGTATAGTGGGAGTTAGTATAGACTACGGATTTTAACCATCAGTTTATTTAACCCCACTCTGAAAAAAATATATCAATATCTTGGTTAACAGTGCTTCAATTTATGCACATTAGTACTCCCATGGTGGCAAATGTGAGGAAAATAAGCTTACATAGATTAGTCATTAGCCTTTCTTTTCCATGTCCAATATCTTCCAACCTGACAAAACAAAGGAACAAAAGATTTTGCAATAAAAGATTAAATATACTTAATCCCTGATGGAAAGTATTTTGAATCTTTTAAAAATCCTGTTCAATTAATACCAGAGGTATTTAAGCTATTTTGTGGATTACATTTTGAGCATAATTATATAGCATATTTTTTTTTCCTCTTTGAGATGACTTTTTCTAATGAATTAAGAGACATGGGCCAAATTTGCTTGCATGAGAAACAACCAGACATAGATGTTTTTAGCAAGCTTTCAAATCCATCTATCTAGCCATATATAAGCTTGTATTTGGAAGTGGTGTTAAGGACTAGGCCAAAGTCTGACTATAACTTCCGTTCCAGTATAAAAAGCATAGACTTCACAGGGCACTTGTTCTCTGCTTTCATCTGCTACCACTTTAAGCCAGTGTAGAAGCTGTCAGAAATATTGCTGGGAAACACTGCCTTGGCTTTTCTCATAGGAAGCCAGCTTTCTTTGAAATGAGGCAGATG
>NW_010106374.1:0-5306 GCF_000699245.1 Pterocles gutturalis | reverse complement strand
ACTCTTTTTCTTTCGGTAGCCAGTCAGGCGCGGGAGATCTAAAGGCAGTGATGTACTTCCAACACTGATGTAATTTGGGTGCATCTGGTTTAGCATTTTTGCTTGGATCAAGAGCACAATTTTGAAGCAAATCTCCTGATCGTCCTAACTTATGTACTTGGTTCACATCACAGAGCAGTTTCTGAGTGTGCAAACTAACAACTTCTCAGTTGAAACCAAAAGAGACGTTGTGCCCCAGGAGTGCTGCTGCTGTACTCTAGTGTGCAGCTATTCTATCCACAGGACTGGACTACAGCTTTTCCCAAGTAACCCCCACCCAAAATGCCTATGGTACTGATGTCAGGCTCTGGGTACCAATATTCTCTCTCTACAGATCCACTCCTCTTAGATTATTTGATACTTTTCCTCACATCATTGTCAGAAGCCCCCCAGTAGTCTTTTCTCCTGATGGTCAGGCTAGTGCATATCCCCTTGGTGGTCTAGGCTGCACATGATTAACTTGTTTATGACCAAACCAAGTTGAGCAATGCAAAATCTTTCAGAGAGCGCATGTTATGAGGGAGGTTGTCTATCTGATTAACAGGCAGAAAAATAGCCTAAATTCCATGCTTGGTATACCGAACAAATTTCCTTCAAAGCCTTTAACTGCAAAGTAGTATGAATACGGCTACTGTGGGCATTGCTAGCAATTTCCTTCTGAGGTAGCAAAATTAGAGACTATAACAGTAGCTTTTAACTTGGGATACTACCAGAATGCTTTCTATCCTCAGTAAGAAGAATTCCTGGATAACAGGTATCATTTAACACTAATGCTGCTTCCCCAGCAGCTGCACAGTTCATGATAATCCAAATGTTCCCAAAAAATTGCATGTAAGTGCATGGGAACCATGGTGCCACATATATTTCTAACACTGAATATATCCATTGAGCTAGCAAGGATATCAAAGGCTGTGGCATAGTACTCTGGCATGAAATTGTACCTGTTGATAGGTAATTAGCAAAGAAAGGGGAAAATGGCATACACCTATTGGATCATACTATTCATAACGGTTAAAAAGTAAGTTCACATAGCCTGAAAGTTAGCAACAACTACAATCAGATTTCTATGCATGTGTCACAGCCAAATAAATACTAAAAGCAATGATCAGAGGAGTTAAAAAGAGCTCTGTGAAAAAGACAGTCATGGGTAAATGTTCTCATTAAGTGGAATTACCACCTACCTTAAACAAAAGCCATTGTTATTAAGTATCATTAGACTTGAATAAGAATTAATCTTTAAGACTCCTCCAAATCCTCAAGACAATTTCTGTTATAAAGTATACAGCATGTCTTCTCTTCCCTCCCCAATATTTGAGCAACTAGCAACTAAACATGGGGAACTTGAGAAAGTGTCATTAGTTTCACAAATGAATAAACTCTATGTTTTGCCTAGGTTGTAGCACCACTTCTGGGATTATCTGATGCTGTCCACTAAAAAAGCTTATTTTCAGTTACTTGTTAACTTCCCGAACTTCAATCACTTTGGCCAAAAATTTGAAGATTGGTGTATGAGTCATGTTGTGATTCTTTGTTTATGTAAGGGAAATGGATTCTTGTCAAACATCTACCCTAGAAAATCAGAATAGGAAAAAAAAAAGTTTTGAAAATTATTTACAAAAATGAACCAACACATGACATTTTACCATCCTCTCTTAGAAAAATTCCATTGTCACCTTCTTTTACAACTGATGCTAAATTTGGTAGAAGAATAACTTCCTTTTCAGGGATGTGCTCTTTCTTGTCTACAAAATTTAGTTCAAATGTTGCTACCCACTATGCCTCTGAAAATTTTTTACAGATTCTCTGTGTCTCAGATGTTACTCCCCTGTTCATGCCAGGCATTACCTAACCCAGGCTCCATTCAGTCTTCTCTGCACCTGTGGAGCAGTTGCGCTGTACCATGGTCAAAGTCAACCAGCAGAGCCGTGAGCAACGGCATTCTCCCTCCTGCTTGCAGGGACCCACCACTACGCACAGGTTGGAGGTGAAGGAAACTATGTCGATCGAACGCAAGGTAGAGAGAGCTGAACCTGCAGGAGAGGGAGCAAATGGGTAAAGCAAGTCCATAGCAGGAGCAATGAAAGAAGTACCCAAAAAAGTGGCACAAAATGCCACAGCCATTCCGGCAAGGGTGTCCAGTACTCCTCTGAGGTCTCCTGGGCTGAGTGGTCCTTGGGAGCTGGTGAACAAATGATTGGCAGCAGTAACTAGGAGGATTCACATAGCGGAAGGAGGGAGAAGAGCTGCTGAATGTCAGAACATGTTGCTACAGCTTGAGGGACAAGGAGGTGAGTGACAGTAAAATATTGTGTCTGGAGGAAGGTAAGAACTGGGATAGGGCTCAAGGTGAGGAAAGCAGTGTCACTCACAGGGATTATCCCATGCAGTGAGAGGAGACACAGTCCTATAGCATTTTACATGATTGCAACGTTTGCACTGGGACCACTAACCTTAATTCTGGTGTTCACTAACTTTTGGGTGGCTGTTTGCAGTGCAGATAGGATCTTTTCACATAAACTGATCTCCATATAGAAATCAATACATTCCACCCGAAGAGCTTGGGCCCATATCTATATAGCAAGCAATCTATATAGCAAGCAATGGCTGTAAAATAGGATTAAACATGACCTAATTGAGGTCCTGATTTTACCCTTTGTCAATTGCTGTATCTATTTGGGCAAACAATGCTGCTAGAATAAAGAATTATTCCTCGGAGCTAAGAATTGGCAGGAATCTTCCATAACCGCAGTATTCTAACTATTAGAAGTACTGGATTAGCCTGAAAGTACCATCAGACAGTGAAAATAATTCATCAGTGACTTCAGCTGGAACAAGAACATCATTAAGATAGAGGCATATCACAAAAGTACTTCTTGCTAAGTTAGAGAAGACACAATGTTTGTACTGCCTAGAAAATAAGATATATGAGTATAGTGAGGCTTTTCCAGCAAGACAAAACAAGAACTAACAAAAACATTAGGATGCATTGAATCAAGCAGTGTAGATTTTTTTTTAAATTTAACAAAAATTGAAAACATACACAGTATGTTTTAAATTAAAGATTATGACCTTTTGACTATATTTGCTTTATATGTACTTGAATTTGCTTTTTTTCCCCAGCCTAAAAATTTAATAATAGTTTTATAGACAAAATATGACTTGGAGTTTTTTTGCCAAAACCTGCGTGAAGCTTAGCAACAAGTACATCTTTGTATAAATAAATTATATCATTAGTATGCTTTTTTGTTTTATAACAGCACAAACAGACACAGTAACCACTGAGACTTAAAAAAAAAAATCACTACCTTAAGAATTACCTAGAATACATTTTCTCATCAATAGCTTTGCATAAGTGTTATCAATTCTAAAATGAATTATGATTTGCTATCATCGTGAATGCATACTTGAAGAAATTACAACTTGTTCCCTATTTCTCTTTTCCAGTCTTGCAGATTAGATGTTTCTGACACAGGAAAAGTTGTCGTTGTCACACTTCATCAGCCATGGTCAATTGGTACAGGAGCACCACTTTCAGCTCCCAGCAGAACAGTTAATTTTAAGAGCTTCCCCAAATGCACTATCTAGGTGGAAACTACTGGCTTATGTAAGCTATACTCCAGCACAGCTCCAAGCCAGCTGTATTTTCATCTGGTTTATGATACAAAATACACCCCCTAAGGAACCTAAGGGTGCCTCGAGGATGGAGTAAGTTGAGTGTACAAAAAACACATTAAAATAGACACTGCAGGCACTTGCTGACTCATGTGTTCAGGCAAACACAAATAGATTTTTTTTTTAATCGATCATCTTGTCTTTCTTAGCTTGAGTGAATTCCTTGACTGTTCTTGAAAATCGGTCCCTGTCTCAAGTAATTGTAGATAATGTTGCAGTGTCTTGGTACAGTGGGCTGTATCAGATAATTTTAAAGCTAAATATGGGAACCTGTTAAATACACTTATCACCAAGCCATCCTGATCTATGGAAGCACTTTTAGTGTAAAGCTTCCTTTTGTTAACTCTTTTTTTATTAGATAGATACAAAGTATCAAAACCAATTGCTCTTTTCCTTCATAATTCATGGTTCTTCACATTTACAAAGAGAAGCAGATAGATAAAGATGCATCAGAAGCATCCCGAGATGGACAGTCAGAAATGCAGTACTAAAAAATAGTCAAGCTTCTCTTTTGGAGAGAAGTTTAACTAAACTTCTTAGTTTAGTTAACTAAGTTAACAGTCTTAGCTGTACCATACATAATTCTAAAGCCTCTGCATCTTGTGGGCAAAACAAATATGATTTGTTTTGTGTTCCCTGTAGGCTTGTTGTTTATAAAACTTAAAATTTGTAGGTTACCTGTAGACCCTTTTCAGTTAAAGACTTCATATGTCAAAGGTTGTAATTTAAGGTGAGAATTAAATGATTCTAAGCTTTTGATCTCAGAAGACAAATGCAGTTGACAACAAATATCTCTCTAACTTGAAATGTGTGAGACATATCCTAGAAAGGATAAAGTTTTTAATAAGTTATATGCATCTGTCTATTTGTGCAACACGCTACAGTTAACGTTTCTGGTAGATCCAGCAGATTCCAGCTATGACAGTACTTTGCTGTTCCCAAATAATTAAACTGGTGATTAAACTTAATAAGATTTCACAAAATACATGAAAAAAGCTGCAACATATTTCTACACAAAGTAATAATTCCCTCTGATAACATACTGCATAGTAATTACCTTTTCCATTGTCTTTAAATTAGTCTTCTTAGGTCAGTCTGTGTGACAGTATGTGGATATGTAACCAGAAGCTTTTATTAGTTCTTTTTTTTTCCTCTTTGTTGCAATCACTTGGTATCATGTTGTCTCTCTTGTACAATGCAGGCTGGGTTTGAGTCCTCCACTCCCTTACCAGTCTTTTCAGTATTTTTTAAGATAAACGTTTCTTCAGCATGAGTATTTTGTACCTTCTTTTAGGCTTACTTATTTTGTGGTCTTTCTCTCTAAAAAAAAAAAAAACAAAACAACTGTTAGATACATGTATTATGACTTTTTTTACATAAAATTTAGATGGAAGCTAATGAAAAATAGTTCAGTGGTATTTAGATCTGTCCCAAACTCAGCATTCCTTTGTGCTGAACAAGATGAAAGTCTCGGTAACCTTGATAGAAGTTCTAAGTTTTTTACGGGGAATTATAAATATTATATATATTGTATATACACACTTACACATAAAATGTGCACCCGGGACCCCGCGGTACTTGGTGCCGGGGCCGCT
>NW_010106373.1:0-1795 GCF_000699245.1 Pterocles gutturalis | reverse complement strand
GTTGTTTAAGTAGGTCTTAGGAGGAGTTAGGGTCCTTGACCACACAAAAGGAGAGGGACACACCCACGGAGGGGGGATCCGAGAAGGACATGGGTGTCCTGGTTACCCGTGGAGGTCGGTGTGTGCCCCCACCCCACCCTGCTCCTTCTCTCTGGTTTGCAGGGAGGCCTTCTGCCAGCGGGCACCCATCTTCCTTGACTACCTGCACAGCATCCTGCAGAAGTACCCTGATGGGGGCCAGATCCTCAAGGTGAGACCCCCAGGGAACCCAGCCATCTGGGCCCTCTTACCCAGCCGGGCAGACAAACCACGGGCAGCTGGGATGGGTGGTGGTCCTTGCCCAGCCCCTGGACCTCTGGGGGAGCGGGTCAGTGGTTTTCTCGGGGGGCGGGGAGGGACCCAGGTGTGCGGGAACTGATCCCTGAACCCAGGAGCTGGTGCAGAACGCGGACGACGCCGGTGCTAATGAGGTCGTGTTTGTGTCCGACGAGCGGGAGTTCGATGTCACCGAAGGGGGACTGGAGGGCACCCAGGGTGAGAGGAGCTAAGGGCGCTGGGAGAGACTGAACGATGAGCAGGGGTGGCACTGGCAGGTGCTGGGAGGGATTTGGGGATACTGGTGAAGAATGGAAGAGGGACCAGAGTGGACTGGGGGAACTGGAACCAGTGAGGTGTTCTGGGATGCACTGGGAGCACTGAGTGTGCTGGGAGGACTCAGTGGTAGTGGGGGCACTGAGGGGAATTTTGTGGGACTGGAGGGGGGCTGAGATTGTGAGGACACTGAGTGTGGGTCGCAATCCCCCCCTGCATGTCCCAAGTCACCCCTAACCTATGGTCCTGACCCCCCCAGGCCCAGCCCTCCTGGCCTACAACGATGCCCTGATGTCCCCCCGGGACTGGACAGGGCTCCTGCGCCCAGGGGTGTCGCACAAGCGGGAGGACCCAAGCACCGTAGGGCGCTTTGGCCTGGGCTTCACCTCTGTCTACCACCTCACCGGTGAGCAGCACCGGGGACCTCAACTGGAACTGGGCTGGGGACATGGGTTGTACTGGGGGCATTGAACTGCAGGTGCTGGGGAGCACTGGGGGGCACTGAGGAGGAGCCAAATGGAGGGCTGTGTCCGAAGCAGGGAAACCTGAACCACCAGGAGGCTGGGGGGACGCTGGGTGGCGACAGAGGGCAGAGCTGCAGGGACAAACTGAGGGAAGATTGATGCATTGGGATTAAGGTTGGGATCATGGGAGGCACTGTGGGGGTAAACTTGAGAGGGTGGGCATTTGGGGCACTGGTGGGTTGGGATGATCTGGGGAGGCAATGGTGTCCATGATATCCCTGTGTCCTCATGGTTCCCATGTCCCCAGACCTGCCAGGTGTGCTGAGCCCCCCATCCTTGGGGGTGCTGGACCCCGAATGCCGGGTGCTGCCAGGTGCCGGTGCCCGCTGGGACATCTCTGCAGCCCAGGACCTTCCTGGCCTTTTCGAGCCCTTCTGGGCTGGGCTGGAAGCTGTGGGACAGGACCGGGGCTCTCCTCGGGGCACAATCTTCCGCTTCCCCCTCCGCCGGCAACCCTCAGGAATCGCTGCAGGGGTCTCCAATCCTGAGCGCCTCCGTGGCCTCCTCCAGACATTCTTCACCGAGGCCCCTCTTGCCCTTCTCTTCCTCCGCCATGTCCGCCGTGTGGCCCTGCACCACGTGGACCCTAACGGCATCCAGACGCTCATGGGGACCCTTGTGGCATCCCCTCAGCCTCTTCCAGTCCCGGGGCCATCAGGGGATGAGGGGCTGAGTCTGTC
>NW_010106372.1:0-7801 GCF_000699245.1 Pterocles gutturalis | reverse complement strand
TCTCAGCCTGTCCTCAAATGGGAGGTGCTGCAGTCTTCTGACCATCTTTGTGGCTCTCCTCTGGACTCACTCCAACATGCCCATGTCTTTTTTATGTTGGGGGCCCCACATCTGAACATGCTGTGAACATACTCCAGGTGCGGTCTCATGAGAGCAGAGTAGAGGGGAAGAATCACCTCCCTCGACCTGTTGGCCATGCTTCTTTTGATGCAGCCCAGGACACAGTTGGCTTTCTGGGCTGCAAGGTGTGGCCTCACCAGTGCCAAGGACGTGGGGACGATCATTTCCGTAGTCCTGCTGGCCACACGGTTTCTGACACAAACCAGGATGCTGCTGGCCTTCTTGGCCACCTGGGCACACTGTCGGCTCATATTCAGCCACCTGCTGACCAACATCCCCAGGTCCTTTTCCACTGGGCAGCTTTCCAGCCACTCTTCCCCAAGCCTGTAGCACTGCATAGGGTTGTTGGGACCCAAATGGAGGACCAAGCACTGAGCCTTGCTGAATCTCATGTGACTGGCCTCAGCCCCTCAATCCAGCCTGTCCAGATCCCTCTGTAGAGCCTTCCAACCGTCCAGCAGATCAACGCTTCTGCCCAACTTGGTGTCATCTGCAAACTCACTGAGGGTGCACTCGATCCCTTCATCCAGATCATTGACAAAGATATTAACCAGAACTGGCCCCAGTACTGAGCCCTGGGGAACACCACTTGTGACCGGCCACTAACTGGATTTAACTCCGTTCACCACAACTCTTGGAACCAGCCATCCAGACACTCCTTCACTCAGCAAAGAATATGCCCATCCAAGCTGTGAGCAGACAGTTTCTGCAGGAGAATGCTGTGGAAAATGGTGTCAAGTCTAGACTAAAGTCTAGCTAAACAACGTCCACAGCCTCATCCACTAAGTCCACTTATTAATCTGCTTTGGCCTAGGCTGCTGCAGTATACAGCATTTACTGCTCCTTTTGAACAACATCTGAAAAGTACGAACTGCTCATCCTCAAAAAGGGGTTCAGAATTTCTGTGCCCAATTTGGTATATGCAAGTTCTCTTTAGTGAGTTATGCAGAGTTTGTCTACAGTCAGAAGGAAACCATACCTCTGCTGAGGTTCAGTACTGAGACTTCTGAACCATTACTGAAAAAAAGGTTAATTAACAGTATAGACAAAACAAAACAATTTCAGGACAGGTGCTGGAATGTCACAATAGCATCACTGTAGTTAGCCAGTCATGCTTGTAATAGAGTCTGTCCCTATGTGTTCTCACGATGCTGAAAAACTACCATTTCAATTGCACTTGATAGCGCTGCTCGTGAATGCATAACTCTGTGTAGCAACTCATTTTACCTTGGCCTGATGCAGAATAAAAACATCTGAGATGGCTGCAACTAATAGCTGATCCTCAACCACAGTTCCACAATGTTTCTACCATCTCCCCAGGGACCAAACCTTACAAGTGCTCTTGCAGCACAGCTTTGACCTACAGCATATACATTATCAGTGGAACATTCTGCTTTAGAGATCCAAAGGATATTTTCTGGCAGCTGTTTTAATTTTGAAACATTCTTGCAATATTGGTATCATTTAACCACTACAAGTCCCAGTATCTGCGGGTACCTTCCAATTGCAGACAGCAACTTTCACAAAAGTGCCTAGCCTGGAGAACTCCAGGCTAGACACACACTATGCATCCACAATTACCAGCACCGACTCGGAAGCCTGCTTAAAGCACATATGCTGAACAGGACAACTTTTAGCTACAACAAACAGTACTGATGCAGCCTACTTACAATGACTGAAACAAAACACAGTAATTTAGAACAGTTCAAACTGCCATTTTAGGCAAAACCACTGAAGCTTTTCATAATTATGATGAAGCTATGTTATTTCATATGCACAAACAGTTAAATAATTTTAAACACTACCTGAGGGAGATTTGCTGCTGACAGCCTTTGTCCTCTATAGCCCAAATTTCCTAATCCACACAGGGTCTTGAGAGACTACTTTTCACCCAGCTATTTATTTGTCCAGACTCTTGGAATATGACCTAATTGGTGGTCAGAGATTCAAAATGTGATGCAATAATTATAGTTCTGTTTAGCTTTGTTCATTTTGTATGTTACTCTCTTTGGATTTAACTGTTCGTTTAAAGTTATTTTACTCAATATTCACTGAAAGCAGTTAGCAACTGAGACAAAGACACAATTATTTGGATGTGTTCTATATAAGCTGGCATTTACCTCCTTTTATATTTAAGAGTCCCACTTTAATATGAAAAATGAATGTGGTCTACACTACTGTACTTTCTACTATTTCATTAGAACTCATTTTCCTGTTGTATTCAACACATGCTGGGCTGCAGTAAGAAGGTGAACAACTACTACTTAATAATCCAATGTTGGGATGCTTTTCTGCCTTCTATGTCATTTGTGTCTCCCAAGACAGGCAATATTTTCGTACTTACAGGACCAAATGGGACTCTAGACAATTCAAAGGAACACCTGTTGATCAAGTTCTAGCAGATGCATGTACACATAGAAACACAAAGTCTACAAAAGCACTAGAAATAGACAGATTAATTACACTACAGTATGCAGTTTTCAATAACCACAGTGTTACTCTACGAGCCTTGTAAACAACAACTCACAGAAGAGTTCAGCTTCCAAATAACTTACAAGAGGAGTAAGGCAAACAAGGATAATCACATCCCACTTTCTGCCTGGTCTTGCTTCTTCTTTCTGATATGCACCTAAAAACTACTCGTAAAGTGATGCCAGGCTTTACAAAACAAAAAAAGTATGACAAAACCAACAAGTTCATCAAAATATGATTTCATTATTTCTAACAATAAGATGCATATATCTGGCGATAACACAAGAGGAGGGGTCTTTTTTAATTAAAAGTTAAGCATTAACTTCTGGAATACAGTTTAATTACAACTTGCATGGAAATAATATTTTACTGTACTTAGCAACATTATTAAAAGAACAGAATACTCATGTAATGTGTTACATAAGTTTTAATGCATTGTAACAAATCCTTAAACTTAGGAAACATACTGCAACAACCTAAAATAAGTTAATATAGAACTCTTCTTTCCCATGAAGTTTAACAGCTGTCTAGAAAACTCGTCCTAATCCTGGAAGAGCTGAAAACCACATCAAACCTTGCTGTGAAGATTTTCCTTGCTAATGTCATACAAATTTTTGTCCACCAATAGAAAATCAATTATTGGATATTTTATGGCATTATGGAAGCTTCTCCAAAAACTTAACTAAATCTACAAATAAATATTTTAAAATCATATTCTAATTTTGTTTCATTTTGTTCCAGGCCCCACAATAATCTGGAAAAAAAAGATTTATGCATCTGGAATGTGCACCTACAGGCACAATACTGTAGGAAAATACCATTCAGTTTGACATTTAACGTAATACTTGAAAGAACTGAGGATAAAATAATCATTTAGATATATTACATGTACCAAAAATAAACAAAATTAATCAACGGTTGGAACTACGACATCTCGAAAACCCCCCAGCAACTACGATATGAGCATCTTCAATTTGTTGAGAACTTATTACAACATTAGAAATAACCACTTCACTTACAATTAATTTACACTAACACCTGGAGAACATTTGTGTTTCAAAGTACTATCATTTTAACTCAACTGGAAGTATAAACTCTCATAGCTAGACAGAGTAATGTACAACCCTAACTTAGGATAATGTACATTTAAATACAAAATGGAAGATAGAAGAGTATTTATTTTGTGGGTTTGTCTTTGCACTGTATTCTCTTTCAGATCTATGTATCCAGCACCTGAGGTCACAATAGGGAAATGTGATACTGTAAATTCAGGCATTATAAAATCTCAGTTTAAGATCTTTTAGTGCTACAACAATCAAACACAATTCATAATTCGTTTAAAGAAATGTAGGTCTGTTGAACTGATGAATCTTATTTACTTAGTGACTCATGACTTCTTGTGCATTAAATGAAATGTCCTGAAACCCAAGTTATGCAACTAGATTAGCAAGATAATCATGTACGTTAGAATATAGTATTAATAGAATATAGTATTACTTTTTAAACAGAAAAAAGTTTAGAAAAGAACCAATTTTTTTCACCTGCAAGTAGTTTATTATTGCTGCATCTATATTACAAAGCATAAGAAAAAAAAGACCTAAACAGTTGTTAAAGTAGGTGTGTTTTTTTCCAATAGCCTGTTAAACTTCAGCTGTCTCAAACTGTAGTTATCATTACAAATGTTCATTATATAAATACAAGTTCCAAATATTTCTTAAGTAGTTCATATAGCTTCTGGGATACCAGAAAGTATATACAATATGAACTGTCTGCTGCATATGATGGCAACCTTTTTTCCTGAAGATTCAAAAGCGATATGAAAACCAATGAAAAATGTGTTTCTGCTGTGACGCGTTTCTCCCACAAGTCTTACAAAAATTATACTATTGAATAATGTAAACATAAGTGTCAGGTTGCATCTAGAGTAACAGACCACACATTATGGAAGAACTTACAAGAAAAGAATGCCAAATTTCTGATCTGCTACTGATTAGCAGAAGAATGTTATGCATTTGTTCCTAGTTGTAACCTAACCTTCAAGCGTATTCAAAAGATACTGTATAAGTGCATAGGAACAATAACCTTGCATGATGCTTCTTTACACAGTTTATTTAGTAATATGGCTCCTAATGAAGATAATTTCAGGAAGCTGGCAAATTCTGTAACGTTTCGCTACACAGAAAATATAACCAGATTTCGAAAAGAACAAATTTGTTATAAATTACAGTTCATACTAGTCCTTGGCCAAAATACAATAATAACACAAGGTACTCATCATTTTATATGGCTTAACACTTTGAATGCCATATTTCCTTCACATACTTATGTTTTACTGATGTTTCCCTTTTAAAAATGTAGAAAGGATTCTTGCTTTGTAGTTCACATTTATATGGCTTTCCTAGAAGAACGCATACAGAATGCCTATTGTGCAGAAATAACCCTGAAGGCTGTATCATAGCAGTATGCAGTAGAAAACCCTTACCAATTTTTCATCAACTGTGATGAGTTGCGTGTCTCGAGTTTGGTCCTGTGCCAGCCGCCATGTGGAAGTGCTCAGTGACCTGCAGTGCAAGACTTGAAGTTAAAAAATGATTCATGCAATGAGAAAATAGAGGCAGACAAATCTTACATAAACAAGTTACTTTAACAATATCCGTCTTGTAAAAAAAATTGAAGAGGGAGAGATGAGGGCACAAAAATCCTTTTTCTCCCCAATTAGTTCTGTCTGCTGAGTTTTTGGCAGACTCCCACTTAGCAGTTCACAACAGGCTGCACTTTATGTCAGCCTACAGGCTCTCTGTCACAGAGAGACTGCCAGTGGCAAGGACTGTACTGCTCTATATGAATGTACAGTAGCTGGTTTGTCACGAATAGACAGAAAAATACAAGGCTGCTGCAAGCATTCTGGAACTCTGATCCTTAAAACAATGGCATCAGAGGAAAAAAATCCTAAACCTATTTGTAATGGTAAAGCTGCAGTTCTACACTTTAACAAGAGAATATTAACAATTAAAAAAACCCCAAACCCTAACAAAAATCAACAACAACACAAAAAACCAACAAAACAAACCCTAAGCTGGTAATTCAAACAAAATTTTTTGGTTTTGAGTGAGCAAAGCTCACAACTATTTTGCTTCATTTCTACATCAGCATGGGTCAGCTTACTAGTTCACAAGAAATATGATTAACCTTCTTGTGTAATTACTAAACCTGTAAGGTACAGATGGAAACACAGAACCCAATTCCACACTACTGAATGCAGAAGTAAAATTTGCCCTTAATTTGCATTATGCCACTAATGTCAGGATTGGGTCCTTT
Source organism: Pterocles gutturalis (assembly GCF_000699245.1). NCBI lineage: Eukaryota > Metazoa > Chordata > Aves > Pterocliformes > Pteroclidae > Pterocles > Pterocles gutturalis. The sequence goes on along the minus strand of NW_010106372.1, from coordinate 1,891 downwards.
GAGTACAAATCATCTTTTGGCACAGTAATGCAACAGCAAGTGAAACAAACTAAAAAAGACCAATCCTCTGAGCCAAGTGTGCTTCTAATTTCATTAAGGTCATTTTAAACAAATGAGGCACAAAAATACAAGAATATAGACAAGTGAAAAGTAAGCGGGACTAAGCCACCTTCATTTCAACTGTTCTTCAGATTACCTTATTTGGGAAGCTAGACACACTTGCAGATGCAAGTGAACTTTGAGGTTTTGCCTATGCGATATTTAGAACCATACTTCTAGTAGTTTAACCCTATTGGTAACATTTACCTAATTTCTGAGGAAACCATCCATAAGTTCCTTTAAAAACAGCACAGCTTTTAAAGACAAATTCCAAGACTTTCAGAAAATCTGCAATACTATCCAAACTAAACCCTCACAACATGAACTATAACTGTTAATAGTCAGTAATGTGAAAGCTGTCTCAAGACCAGATAACTTGCAGTCATTCAAAACCCGTAGCATTGCCAGAGTGGATCTTATCTTTTACCGCATTCTACTAAGCCATGGAAACACAGAAGACCTAACTGGGGCAACAGTCCCATAACACATGCATCTGTCATGTCTTCTAATCTTAAATACCTCCCCAACTTTTGTCAATTCTGGTGAAAATCCATTTGAAGATAGGAATTTGATAATTTAATTAATCTATCTGCACTGGATTTAACAAGTTAACTAAATACACATTCAATTTTCAGACAATACTAGCATAGTAAAGTTTTTAGGAGGTAAAACCTACACTAGAAAGGAATTTGAAATTAGTGACTATAAAGCAAGCCACAAGAATCTTATAAAACTAAGCAACTGGAACAAAACTCAGTTCAGTAAGATTCAAACGCAGACTCCCACAAATCTATACTTCTAAGACAGATAACACTCTACTAAATTACCTTCTATTTGCCAGTAACAATTGCAAAAAAATCTCCACATCATGAAAAACAAACTCAAAGCACAAAGTTTAGAGACCAACTTTGTGACATGGACACTCCTATTCCTATTTAAAATGACAGCATCTGTCTGCAAAATTATGAAAGGACTCCCTTTGAAGAACAAGTTTAAGTTTTCAAGTGCAAGGGAACACAAGAATTTAATAAACACTGAAATGATAACTACTCTGTTAGCTCAAAATCTCTGTCTCAGAGAGCTTCTGGCTCAACACACCTCTCATTTTCTAATTTGTACATGTAAAACAGTACATCATAAAAACATAATATATAGATACTGCAGTACTCCACAAGAAATTACTCTTAGATGGTCCTTAGTCAAAACCATACCAAGACAGAAGTTATCCTAAAAGCCTTCAGAAAAACAACATTACACTTGAGTGCCAGTGGCAAGTAGCTGAAGCCACACAATTTCCAAACTTAAACAAGGTAAAACCACGGTAATAGGAAAATTAGTTTCTCCTCCACTGCAGGAATTTCAGTATCAAAGTAGTATTCTGCAGCTATTCTAGAACTTCATGTGACACAGTTCTCACTACACTACCTGATATATGGCCAAAGAAGGACACTGGATTATGCAATCAAGTTGGTCCTTTCTGGATAGAAAATAGCCTAAACTATGAATCACGAAGTCCTCTGAACCTTGCTCTGTGGAGAGGCCGGATGAATATGTAAAGATTTGAGTATGCCAGGATTTAAGTAATAACACTGCTCAGAATCACATTTGTAATATAAGTAATTCTTGTAATATAAGTGCAATTTAGAACACAATTTAGCACGATTCAGTTTGAGTTTGTTTGTTTTTTAATTTGGAAACACATTAATCAGCTTTGAGAAGTGCCATGCCCTTCCAAATAGATTTCCACTCAGTATTACAAAATTTAGAATCATAGAATTATTAAGGTTGGAAA
>NW_010106371.1:4787-5180 GCF_000699245.1 Pterocles gutturalis | reverse complement strand
TGGGCTGTGTAATTTGAACTATTGCTTGGAAAACATAATAGGGCCGGTTTAAAATTACGGCCATTTATTTATCTGTATGTGACTATGAAACATCACGTACGATCCGCACAGCGTCTTAGTTCGCCTCCACGCTGTCCCCAAACTGGCACTTACAGGAGCATGCTGCATGGATCAAATGGATCAAAATTTAAAAAAAAAAAATAAATTTATCTAGAATCCACCTGGACCTGCAATTGGGTGGAGAATTTTTTTTTTTAATTTATAAGCAGGTTTTATACCTTCCAAAGCAATCCTACTTCTCTCTAACCTCACTAAGAGAGCGAGCCCTCATGATGCCACACGCGTCCCTGCACGAGCGCGGGGACACGGCAGCGGTGGCTGGAGCCACAGGGA
>NW_010106371.1:0-4768 GCF_000699245.1 Pterocles gutturalis | reverse complement strand
GATGCTGACAGTGGGGCACTCGTTCACGTATAAGAAAAAATGGAAAAAAAACACGTAGAAGATGATGCTGACCACTTGTTGCCAGCACTCGCTCCAGGGCATTTTTCCTTTTCTGGAGAGCTCAATATTGTTATGAATGAAAACTACGCCTTTTGTCCTCATTACCGGAGCTTTACTGTTGGCTTTGATCCGTTTACCCCGAGTGATTCGAACCAGATTGATTTATCTCAGCATCTGATGGAGAACCGCTTCCAGCTCTGGCTGCCATCCGCTGCGAGGGGACGGCCGGGGGGACGCTGCGGCTGGCAAACAGGGCAAATCCGCAGCCAACAGCACAGCAGCAGACATCGCCCAGCCGGAGGATTTACACAAGTTAAAAGGGGCCCTTGGAAAAATTAAAAAAAAAAAAAAACACCAAACTGAACAAATTAATAATTCTCCTATTTTTTGCCTAGGAGGAAAAACCCAACACTTCGGGGAGGGTATTTCCATTCCACTTTCGCTGAGCCTGATAAATTTTCTCTTTACCCAAGTTTGCAGAGCTCCGAGCCAAGCGCTGCAAGCAAATAAATAAATAAATAAATAACCCCAAAATGTGTCGTTTCAATCTCCAGAACGGAGCGTTTGTGCAGTACGAGGTTGCACGCAGCGGTTTCCAGCTATGGGAGAAGGAGCAGGAAGGAACGGCGAGGGTCTGTCGGTTTGCTACGGCAGAGCCTGCGCCGGAGCCAGGGAGCGTTAAACCTCCTCCGGCGCTGCTCAGCCCTGAGATCCGGACTCCAGAATGTGAGAGAATAAACCCGATGCTGGATTTTCCTGCGGGGGAGCAGCTCAGCAAACCAGAGAGCTGCCGATCAGCACTGGTATTCCTTGTTAGCAAAGTTAAAAATCATATTTCCCCCTCCTTTTCTCAAATTCTTATCTTTTTAGCATTTTAAAAACTCTTTTCCAGGAGGAAAAAGCCTTTCTCTGATCCAAAGGACCCCAACGCCTTTACCGCTGTCTCCGAGACTCAGACTAATCCTGATCCCCCCCCGGCAGGATCTGGCCTCCAGCAGCTTCATGTTCCCAGGATTAGTTTGTAAGTGGTACATCTCGGCGCTATTTAAAGTGATGCTATTTCACCAGCCACAACGAGTGTGCAGTTATTAAACAGCTCAACCAGACAGACACGGCCAAATTCACACACCCAGCGCAGCCCCTGCAAATCATCTGAATAATTTCCCTGCAGTGCTGAGATTATTCTTCCAAACTTCTGAATTTATTTCACTTTTTTCTATATAGTGAGCCCGGCAAGACAGTATTTTTAGGCATGAATTAAAACACCATAAAAGCAAATATCTTTCAAGCACTTGTCTTGGAGTCATGAGGCTCCCTGTTACCTTACAGCACCAAAAAAAGGGGAAAAAAACCGCTCGTCCTCCAGCGTCCTCACCCACTCCCAGGTCAGTATTTGCCAAGCTTAAATCAACACCCAGCGTTGTCTCCAGCGCAGCCCGCAGCAGCTTTGGAGGGTGGTACATTATCACGACAGGCCAGAGAAGAAGATAGATTTTTAAAAAATAATACAGTGATGGAAATATATCAAGGAATTTTTAGCTCAATTTACAAAATCGATGACAATTCTGCCCACAGTACATCACCACTGAGCTACTGCTCTCTTTTTTTTTTTTTTTTTTTAACAGTACAATGACCTTCTGATAAGGACATGTCAGACTGTGCCTGAGAAACACGGAGGCTTTTGAAAAAATAAACAGACAGGGTACAAAAGGGGACAGGACCACAGCTCTGCGCACGGCAGAGGCTGCAGACCCTGCCCGGGATGTCCCACAGCCCCAGCGCCAGGTCACCTCCCAACCAGCTTGAATCTGCCGCAGCATCAAGGGCCACCTCGGAAGGGGCTCGACACTGACCTCGAGTCCTGGGGACCGCGGCCAGTCCCGCGGCTCTTGGCCATGTCACCCCAAAAACCGAGGCGCAAGCTTTCCCTGCATCAGGAACGTGTCTGAGATGGGAAAGGAATACCTGTCGCTTCACACAGCAACATCCAAACTGGAAAGATGTAGGATGCCCGCCCTGGAGACCTGACCACAACTAAAAAAAGCGATGGAGAAAAATTAACTAAAACATTAACATCTTGCGCCGCACGTGAAAACGCTCGGAGGTGACCATGGGGATGGCTGAGCCTCCCCGGCTCGCAGCCCTGGTTTGTTAGAGAGGAAAAACCAGGAGTGTGCAAAGGCTGTGCGGCTGCTGGAATGATGGTGTGCTTGGTGGGATGCAGCACAGCACTCCTTTTCAATAAAAAATGTCACTGTTTAGGAGAGAGTGATTTTTTTAATAGGATAATTATGCAATAATTACGCAGCAATTAACTGCACCGCACCAGCCCCAGGACTTGCCTGCCGAGAGCCACCATCCCAGAACTCCGGAGCAGGCAGTCCCGGAGCAATTCAAAGGCATGATCACACCTGGCACTTGTGTTCTGTGCCATCGATCAACGATAACACAGATTTATACCGACATTTTTTGGAATGCCTTTATTTTTAGAAACTCCACTAGACCCCAAATCTTGCAGTTTTTCCCCATTTCACACCGCGAGCAGGGAAAGCGTTTCTCGGGATGGGGAGGCAGTGCCGGCCTCTCCTTGGGATTCTCGCTGGCCGGGGAGACCGAGCTGTGCCGGAGCGGTGTGAGGTCAGAGGGGACAGGTGACATCACAGTGAGGTCAGCGCCCGTCACCCAGCGCTGGCGGGGGGTCGGATGGGGAGGGCAGGCACACGGGCTTTGGGAAGGAACAACTGCATCAGGCTCAAAGGAGGAGCTGGATCAACCCCCCCAGCTCCCACAAAACACCAGAAAATCCATCTTATTTCAGCACAAGAGGTCTGATGTGCATCAATATTGTATTTGAGAGAAAAAATGCCCCAAATCCCCCCCACGGGTGCTATTCCCTTTGCTACCAAAACTCCCACCTCCTGCACTCTCTGCCCAGAGGGTTGGAAAGATTGTTTCCTAAAAAAAGGGTGATTTGATTTAGGAGAAGGCAGAAAAAACCATCAAACAAGGGCTACAATCCACGCGCTTCTTGCTAAAAAATCTTTCCTGATATCCGAGCTTGCCACTTGCGATAAAACAATGTTAATTCTTGACAAAGAAAAGAAAACTTCCATCCTGACGTAAAAGCAGCAACAGCTTGTCACTTTAAAGGAAACTTCTAACCTTGCAAAACGACTGTGATTAATCAACTTGTCCATATTGTCTAAATAGTCCATAGAACAGGAATTAAAACTAATAATTCAGAAATTATAAAATTACACAAGATAACATAACTGGAAAGCTCTTTTCCATTTCTCTTTTGTTTATTGTTCAAACTTGTCAAACCACTTTCTTTTGTTAAAACAGATTCTTTTGAAATGAAAAGGCAGAGTCCTTTTCAGCAGACGGACTTTCAGAATGAAAAATGTTCTGATTATTACACTTTTCATTAAATCAATTATCCTCCCAAATTGTTTTTGTGTTTATCTCTGCCAATCAGCAGTAAAGCCATGGGAAAATCTGTTGTCACCGTATTTTTCTCCTCCAGGTACATTTGCTCAGATTTTTGCTACAGCAGCTCCAGCTGAGATAAGAACAATCTACTGCCCCAGTTTTCTTTGATGTTCCTATAACAAATACATATATTAAAAGAGATTTGTTGAGCTAAATTCCACCCATGCACTAGCCTGGAGCTGAAATTGCCAAGGGAAAATATTTCAAAATTATCTCCTTTAACATTTGCTACAAGTTTACCTTTTTCACTGCAAATAACGATACAAAATTCAGCAGATCTTCTCTTGGACTTCTGCGTATTTAGCAAAGTAAAGATACGCAATGTGAAAACCATCTTCGGTGTTGCAGGCATAAGAAACCCCCAAATGCTCATGAAGAAAAATCCCCCTCTGCTCTCAGTCCCCTTGTTCTTTCAGACAAAGGCTCTGGAAATAGGACAGACACTTACCTTTAAACTCACCCAAAGAAAACTACTTCCCAAAAGTTTGCAAGCAAAAAAAAAAAAAAAATTATAATCTCAGGGAAAGATAGCAAAAGACAAGCAGGGTCTACCAGGGAGACTGCTTTCAAACGCATTTATTCAGAGCTCCTTCCCCCGCTGTCTTTTCCTTTTTTTTTTTTTTTTTTACTTTTTTTCATGTGCCATTTCCAATACCTTTAAAATGCGTTATGAACATAACAGTGGCAGTGGTGACCAGGGACCTACGGTACGGCCACCGAGCCGGCCGCTGCCCCGGGACTGCCCAACAGGACAAAGGCTGCAAATTAGAGCAGCTTCGATAAAGCACCAACTTTAACACTCGAGCTGAAATGAAAAATCATGTAGTGCGTATTTTTGTAAAGGGAGAACCGGTAGAAGTCTCTCCCCCTGAAACCCACTCATGGAGCCGAGCGTGCAGGGGAGGGACGGGGGGAAGGAGGGCAGCTCGCACACATCTGCGCTGAAATCCATCTCTCACCAAATACCCCCCATCTCCTTCAAACCTTAAGAGACGAGACCTGCTTTATTATCTAGACAGTGACTTCTGCCAGCATCAGCGATACTTATTTCTTACGTGCACAGAAAAGCAGTTTGCTAATAAAAGCGCAAATGCGGTAGGGAAACGTTTACATTTATCGAGTGATAACCCCAGAAAGCTCCCAGGGCTTCTTTGCCTATTGCCGTTGTGTTTCGATGATAAGAGTTGGTCAACTCGGCAAAACTTTTGGAGGGGAT
>NW_010106370.1:0-1643 GCF_000699245.1 Pterocles gutturalis | reverse complement strand
CCTGGCTCCATTGTTAAAAACAGACTTGCTATTTCTGCATACTCAGGCCTGCCTTCTTTCTGACATCAGGTAGTCTATCTCTGCTCTCAGGACTTTGTCTGATCTACTTCAGCTAAGCTTATGGTAAAGAGAAATGACACAAATCTCAACAAAAAAGACTCTACCTTGTCTGTTTGTTTTGTATTTGTTTTCTAGAAGAGGTTTGCGTATGCTTGCAATGGAACGTCCATCAAACTGCCTTAGTTTTCCTTTTACATTACTGAAAAATATGCAGATGTCTGAGGAACCACACACATGCTTAGCCAAAAGGTTAGTGACTTGCATGTTTTCATATTTGACCAACATACAGATAACTAGATAGTAATAGATGGCATTTCTCAAGGATCTCATGTACAGTTCAACCATTGTATGTAATGATAGTCTCAGAGAGGAAAAATCAGATGCAGAGTAAATGGGAGAGGCACAGATGGCTTCACACGCACACAAGCACACGGATAGATACACATACATACCTATAATCAAACTTGAATTTTGAATTCACTTTCCCTGGATCATGCAGGGTGTGAAATTTTTCTTGGTCCTGATGAATACACATATTTTTGTTTACTCCTTCTTTGCATGATGCTTGTCTTTTAGCCCTATAAATATTTATTTTGTAGTTCCTAGATTATCAACTGGATTCTCAGAAGATCTGGAGAGCTGTTTACTGCATTACTGGGACCTATTTAGTGCATTATTTCTTGTGATGTTTGAGATTTTAGGAAAATAAATATGTTTGAAGGAACCTGGATACCTCTGAGTGTTCTTGCACTGTCCCATAGACATCAGATTGATTTGTAGAGAAACACTGTACATCTTAAAATTATCCTCATTAGCAATATTTGATTTTTAAGGATTTCAGAAAATGGGATCAATGAAAGATCTGTTTAGGATGTGCTGGGGAGTCAGAGAGTCAGAACTGCCAAGCCCTGGAAATTCTGAGAGTTGCAAGAATTAGAGACACTTATTCTCATAGCATTTTGCCCTTTTTGTCTGGCAAATATTTTCAGTGCAAATAATATACTGAAGAGAAATCTTGTGGGCTTCTGAGCACAATGCACAATTACAGTAATCAGGGAGAACAGAGCTGCTGATGCTGTGAATGACTTGCTTTGGTTTTTATTTCAAGGTACAAATGACAATGCAGCCTTTTCTGAGACCCAGAAGATGAACGGAAGTTCAACTTTTTTATTTTCCTTTGTTATACTGAAAGTCATCATTGCACAAGGGAGAGTCAATGTTATGGGTAATTTTATATATTTGGTTACATCAGCCCAAGAGCTTGGAATAATACAGCCTTTCAGATTTGGGACAGGAATTCAGGTGGGAGTTTGAAGAAACTTCCCTCTGCTCTCATCTTTAATGCCATCTGTCAACCCACTGGCACATACTTAAGATCAACTTGAGGCATTCAAATCACCTCAAGGAACACATTTGTTTTCACAGGATTAAACACATTAATGAGAGATAAGATGAAGTATATTCTGGATTTTGCTCTTGGAAGTGTGTTCCCAGTGTTTTTCTATGCCTGTTTTAAATGATTGCAGGCAATGTCTGGGTCCTACTTTGAAGCTAAAGGTTTGCTGCAGAGCCTTTGGGGATTC
>NW_010106369.1:0-246 GCF_000699245.1 Pterocles gutturalis | reverse complement strand
TCCGTGTCCAGCAGCAACAGGGTGGGATGTCCCCAGCACTGTCCCCTGTGCCACCACCAGCCCCATGTGGCAGCAGCGGGATGGGATGTCCCTGGTAATGTCCCTGGCAGTGTCCCCAGCGATGTCACCCATGCCACTGCCAGCTCCATGTGGCAGCAGCAGAGGGATGGGATGTCACCTGTCCCCCTCCCCACCGAACGCGGGTGTTGGGGGTCCCCATCAGTGTCACTCTCACCTGGTGCCACC
>NW_010106368.1:0-444 GCF_000699245.1 Pterocles gutturalis | reverse complement strand
AAAAAGGAGGGGGGTCACAGCTCAAAAACTCTTGGAAAAATCACCGAGGGGGAGATTTAAAAATATTAAAAGCTGTAAATATTGGGTGTGAAGTGTTGAAATAGAGGTAAATCTCTCCTTTTTAGATATATTGAAAAAATCATATAGATGAAAGATTTTAAAAATAAAAACCTGTATTATATTATTTAAAAATGCATTAGAATGTTAAAAAAGTAGAGCTGTATGGGCTTTTAAAATACAAAAGTTAATCTTGTATATATATACACTAAAAAATAAAGGACTTTAAAAAAAAATTTGTGTGTGAAGGAATTTAAAATAGAAAAATTCTGACCAGACAGAGCTACCTGCGCTTACTCTCCCTTACACTGTAAGTCTGAATAGATACTGCGTGTCATCTAAATACGTAAATATCTGTGTCTAAATCTAATAGTAGACAGAAGTGCA
>NW_010106367.1:15977-16831 GCF_000699245.1 Pterocles gutturalis | reverse complement strand
CAAAAGATGCGCAATGCTCGATTAGAAAATAAATTACTTTCCTGGCACAGTCTTGGTACTGTCACAGATGACCTCGGTGAAACCTTACAGGGGCCTGGAAGCCGTGCTGCGCCTCAGGGTGTGGGGGCAACGCGCCCTGCCTGCCCCGGCCCCGTCCTCTGCTCCTGGGCTTCACCTCCTTGGAAAAGGGCGGCCTGCGAGCGCTGAGGCTGCTCGTGCTGTCCTGTTTTTCCAGGTGGCGATAGCCCACAGTTGACTGCCCAAACACCACAGGACGGAGCTGTGTCGAGCTACTTGCAGCAAGTTCAGCATCGGGGAAAGCGTTACAGCAACAGTGCACTGCCCCAGCACCCACCAGCTCCAAGGACATCTGAGCTGCCCGTAGACAAACCAAAAGAGGTTTTTAGGGAAAACGGCAGTAGGGTTATGATCTCAGGATAGCCTTCTTTTTGAAGCGTCCTGTTAAAACTTGCTTTTTTCCCCAGAAGTGTTTCCTTAGCTTCAGTAAAATATCCTCTGAAAAAACAATCCTTATCATTGATGCAGCTAACTGTCAGGAATCCTGTATGCAAAATTACAACGTCTGTAACATCTTCTTTATGGAGAAGGCAGGTTCAAACCCAAACAGGATTATTCTGTCTACTGTAGGGCTAAACCACTGTAGGGAGAATGGGATAAACAACAAATGATGAATCGTTGCACTGAGAAAGAACATACCTTTCAAACAGAGGTGAAGCCAACGGATGGTGCTGAGAAGACAGACACCCTGGCTGCCAGCACACCACCCAGAACAGCCCTGCAGAGCAACTGAGCAATGTCTCTGGAGGAGGCCAGGCTGCCCCAAACAGCTGTGG
>NW_010106367.1:0-15946 GCF_000699245.1 Pterocles gutturalis | reverse complement strand
AGGAATGCTGAAAGGAAATGAGAGATGTACTTAGTGCGGCAGAAGAGAAATGTTACCAAATAGAGCCGAACTTCTGGAGAACGCCACCAGCAGAAGGTGGTGCACGTGGATTTCTTGCCTGTGGAAGTACACATAAGGAATGAAGTGCGTTATGAAATGCATTGTAAGCATGGAGCTCAACGAGTAAAGAAAGGAAACGACATTGAGACATCCTGCTTATGACTGTAGACGGCAAGAACTCAGATCAAAGGAAGCACTGGCTCAAGATAAGGCATGAAGTCTGAAATGGCTGTGCAGAAAGGGAGTTGTTCAGTGAAACTTGGATGGTATTGGGAAAGAGAAGACAGCCAACAGATGGAAGGGAAAATATTCCCTCTGTCTCAATTTTCCAGCTCTTAGTGGAAAAACTACATCATTGCAAGATTAACTAAAAGCAATGATATTAGCTGAAGAGAAACTAAACAGACTCTTTATGAGATTGACTATGATTTTAGCTGTGGGAAGAGTCTTGGGAAGAAATTTTCACTGATGTCTAGAATAGGCTTGTAAACTATATTCCACCATTTGCAGGTATAGAAAGCCATCCATGCAAAAGTGTTTCAAAAGGAAGATGCGACCTAACTTGTTCTAATACAGACTGTAGCTGTTCTCTTCTTGTGAAGTCCTGATTTTTTTTCTGATGTTAGGTAATTGGGAAAAGGATTTTTGCTCTTTCCTTCACATCAATGTGCCCTGAAAAACAACTGCCAAGAATGAGGTGCTGGTTCCACCAAGTTTTTCTGTCCTCTTGAGGAAGGGCTTTTGGCAACATCTGTACCATGACCTGACAACATCTATTAAGCAGCATGCATGTAGTAGAATGTATTTCTGGTCTCCCCTAAACCTTTGGCATTACGGCAGAATAGGAAAAGTGTTACACTATAGGGGCCCCATGAGGTCATTAGGTGACCCAAGGAGCAATCTGTGAAGGACTGTGGGAAGCAAGTGAAATTCAGGCCAAGATGTTTCTCTTCTGGCGTTGTGCTTGCCCACTGAACACAGCTACCCTTTACATCTCTGTCTTTGCTACGGGTAGTAACTGTGGATGAATGTCTCTCACCTGTCAGCATTGGTTAGCTGGATCCGTTTACATCCCCCATAGGAACTGGCAAGGGATACTGATGGGTCATTCACCCATCAGAATTAGCTGCCAGCTATCCCAGACATGGATGGATGGATGGATGGATGATACCAGATGAGAAACGACAGCTCACCACTTCAGCAGTGAGAAGAGGTGAGAGCCAGAGAAAGTGGAGACTGATGGTGGGTGAGGGGAACAGGGATGGGATCACAAAGACAAAATCATCTGAAGCCATCCTCCTCTGCTTTCCTTTTCCTGTCCCTGCTTTCCTCCACTCCCTATTTTGTTCTGGTTCTGCACCACTGCAGTCAACAGGAATTTTGCAGCTTCACTAGGGCCAGGATAGAATCTTTGTGTGGCTCTTGCTTTACATCTGTTTAATTTTTCTCTTTTCCCGCTCAACATTCTCATACATATGCCCATCAATCCACATTTCAGCACGGAGCAGAAAGAAAATACCACTCCTTAGTCTAGTGGGAAGCTCCAACTGCTCCTCATCTTCCCCAGGCATAACACAGATGATGACATGATTTGACATGGAGGCATGCCCATGTCTCCCCATATATCCTCAGCAGAAGGATCAATTGCTCTACTTCATGACATGGAAACAGGGGAGCGAGGCTGTGCACCCAGAGTTGATACCCAAAGCTCCGCCAGTAGGGCAGAGTGTTCTACTGACCTCCTTTGGCAAGAGGCGGGGACAAATGTCACGGTGCCTGACATCGTGTCAGCAGCATCCCCAGTGCATATCTTGCTGTGCCTGACTGGTGCACACTGTCACCGGCATGTCTGACTTCATCTGGTGTCAGAGGAGCTGGAGAAGAGAAGGAGCTGGTAGCAGTGAGAGCATGGGAAGCAAAGCAGTGGTATTCTTTTGGTGTTGAAAATGTCAAAAAAAAGACAGAGTTTGATTTTAGAGCACCCAAAGTCTAAAAGACACTTACAATGAAGGTTTTAAATACCAAATTTAACCCAAGGCATGTAAAACTGACCAAAATGAAAGGTTTTTTTGGGTTTCCAAATTTTTACTGAGCATTTTTTTAAATTAAAATTTACAGGGAAGACAAACCTTTATTTTCAACCCAAACACTTTACAGCATCATCCAGTCTGAGAGAAAGAGGTAAAAAGAACAAGTACTATATAATGAAACCAACAGATATTTTTAAGGTTAATAATCTATTACACTTTACATTAGGAAAAAGCATAGGAAAAAATCATAGCTCTAACAAAATAATTGATAAACCTTACACTGATGTTGGTGAAAAAGAAGGATGGATAATAATTTATTTTTTAAAAATAGCATTTAGCATATAGGAGGAAGGCCTGGACATTCCAGAAGGGAGAAACATTTCATATTGGAGGGGTGGGATAAAATATGACTTTATATTTGTGACAGGACACACGAGTGTTCTGTAATGCACACAAACTTGTAGTTTTCACTGAATAAAATGCAGACATTTAGAGAGCACCTAGGGAAGCAAGTGCCTGCCCATAATTCTACATTGGGAACGAAATTTCTGTCTCACACACATCACAAGGCTTAGTGAGTAACCTGACTGGATAGGTGCGATGAATTTACAACCGAGTACATGAGAGCAGGATTTTACCCTGTGCCCTCAACTAAGTTTTCAGGCTACTTTTCCTTTTTGCTCCAAATTCAAGCTGGACGTAAGTCAAGGTGGATGTTTGCCACCTCAATCTTATCAGAGATCTGTTTTGACTGTCTCTAAAGCTGTGCTGGAGGCATGAAAATTGCCCTCTATGTCCAGCACCTAAACATTATCATGCCTGAGAGGTGCTGCTCAAAGGTACATGAGCTTTCCTCTGATACAACATTGCAATGTCTGAGAAACTTCAGCTCGATATTCAGCACAGCAGATGAGACTGACCCGTATCTGAGAGGAGCTGCTCAATTTTAATTACATGTAACCACATGACCATTCTGCAGAGGATAATCCCTTTGCTCCACTCACTGAAGAACAAGGGGCGGGGAGCTCTGTACCCCATCTCCTATCGCTTCACAGGAAAAAATAGTTTGAAATTATTGTGGGAACTTTAATGGCCATTGCTACCTACAGATGCAAAGTCATATTAATATAAATAAATTAGCTTAGAAACAGACTAATGCAGCTATAGCCAGGAAACTCATGAGATGCAAAGGAGGGGAAAAAAGTAGCAAGAACACTCTGGAAGTCTGACTGAATTTTTTACTGAATCCAAAGTGAACCTTTCTGTCATCTCAGGAGGGATTTGTTTTATGGCAGGGAATTTAACATCCCTGCAGTCCTAACCTCAGACATGGGTAATAGTTCTGTCCTCCTCTGACAGCTAGTTGTGTGCTCTGTAGCTCACATTCCTTAGCTGTCAGGGAAAGAAATTATACACTGATGGTTTTATTTACATTTTGTTGCTATTGATGTTAATTATCTGTATGCCATCCCTTTTTCATCCCAGGAAACACTCCACTCCTGACTCAATTTGTTTATACTGGGGAGAGCAGGGCTGTGGGTGTTCAGCCAGGCTTCACAACCAAGTGATACCACAACGAAAGCGTAGGTAGTTGGGGCTGTTACACTTGAGTTATTTTCCACAGTGAAAGAGGATATAATAGGAATGACATTGTAAAATGCATTGCTGTGACTCCACCTGGAAAACTCCATACAGCATTTAGGGAAGAGGAGCTCAAACTGGAACAGACCCACAAAAAGGTTACTGGGAGGACTGGGGAGTGGTGAATATTATCAAACAAGAGCAGACCAGAAAAGCTCAGTTTGTTTAGTCTGGCAAAATGAAGACTGAGAGGGGATATGGCTATTTATGCTTCCTTTCAGGCCAGTTAAAAGCATGGTGTTACTCAAGTTCAAGGAAAACACTAGCACAAGAACAAATGGGTGTAAACTGTGTTTCAGGCAGCCCTTTTCTTCTGGGCTGCATTAGGAGGAGAGCTGCCAGCAGGTCAAGGGAAGTGATTCTTCCCCTCTGCTCAGCACTGGTGAGGCCCCATCTGGAGTGCTGTGTCTGGTTCTGGGCTCCCCAGTGGAAGAAAGACATTAACTTACTGGAGTGAAACCAGTGCAGGGCCATGAAGATGATTAAGAGACTGGAGCATCTCTCCTGTGAAGAAAAGCTGAGAGAGCTGGGGCTGTTTAGCCTGGAGAAGAGAAGGCTCGGGAGGTCTTATCATTGTGTATAAATACCTGAAGGGAGGGTCCAAAGAACACATAGCCAGGCTCTTTTCAGTGATGCCTCATGACAGGCCCAGAGGCAACGGGCACAATCTGAAACACAGGAGGTTCCCTTTGAACATCAGGAAACACTTTTTCACTGTGCGAGTGACTGAGCACTGTCTCAGGTTGCCCAGAGAGGTGGTGGAACCTCCATCCTCAGAGATGCTCAAAAGCCATCTGGACGTGGTCCTGGGCAACTGCCTCTAGGCGGCCCTGCCTGAGCAGGGGAGGGGGACCAGGTGACCTCCAGAGGTCCCTGCCAACCTCAAGGCTTCTGTGAGTCTGTAGTTCTGTCTTGGAACACACTCAGGCTGGAAATTAGTTGACTTCTACACCCAGAAGAATGAATGGCCTGTCACACAGAAGACCAGAGGACTAAACCTAGCTAATTTTAAGAGTGAGCTTGATTGTGTTAGATGCCATGATAGCAGGGAACCTGTCCTGCTGGCCCTACCAAACACATGCCGCTATACAGTCTTTAAACATCATGGTGATGATAATAGGTTATAGTAGTGGAATGGGAAGGGAAATTAAACAGTTTTGTACTGTTAAAAAAGTAAGATCACAGGGTCCCAAAGAACTGACATCACCTGCCTGTGGTTAATGTAACTATCAAGTTACAAAAAGGGATTGATGTTAAATTGGTAGAGATTAATAATTTTGTATTTTTTCCCCCCTTTTTCTACCATGTATTAGTAGAAATCAGATGCTTCTCCTAAGAAACAAGAACTGCCACAGCTGGTTTGTAACGTTATTTACAATTTAAATCAGTAGGCAGGCCCCAGCAAACTGAAGGGAAGGACAACCCGCTTATTATTCCCTCTATCCAGAAAGCTCTCACCCGTCTTCATCTTTATGATAAGGAATGTCCGGTATGCGAGTGTCACTCCAGCACATCCCTGCAGTTCTCCAGTGACTATGAATCCCAAATTGAGACTAAGGGCACTTGTGAGCAGGGACCCAGTTCAGGAACACTGTCCAGAGCATCACTAATTATTATGCACGTGCTAAGTGCAGGCATGTGCCTTACCAAAGGGAGAAAAAAAGTGAGTCCGCAGTCCCCAAGTCTCTTCAGTGTGCCATCAGATACCGCACACAGCCTGTCTAACATACAGGAACACTCAGGCTCTGTTTTCAGAGGTGCTTTTGCTCAGTAGGGATGAATGGGAAAGCTGTAAATATGAATAGCCTGATAAGTGGCAGCAGCCTCTTGGAACAGAAGTGCAGCATTCCTATTAACCCTTTGGCACTCAGTCACGGTCCTCTTGTTGGTTTATCTTGTGCTGACAGAGAGAAAATGAGCTTTTCTGATTGCCCCAGCAAGACTTGGAACATGGGCTCAGCCTCTCCTGGCTGCCCCAGCAGAGGAGGGTGGGGAGGGAGGAGTGCAGCCACCAAGCTTGCTTACTAAGCTGAGCTAGTAACCATGCTGGCCAAGCCAAAATTTCTGCTTACACAATTACTTTTTAGATGCCTGCAAATAAGCACTCTAGCCAAATGTGCCTTATCTAAAGTGCGGAGAAGAAAATCAGCTCTTGCTTGAAATACATCAGAAAGGAGAAGAGTGCACACTGGGAGGTCAGCATGGAAGGAAGCTGTGTGAGAGCCTTGAGAGAAGAGGTGGAATTGTGTTTGTTAAAACATATGAAAGTCAGCTCAGGACAGATCTGGGATCCGTTCTGCTGACCATTGAAGTCAACAAGAAGATTCCCACTAAGTTCAACAGGTTTCATCAGTTCCTGTATAAGATGGAAACAAGTGCTGAAGGTGCTAATTAATGGGCATAACAAGACTTAGGATCTTTTATTTAGAAAACAAAACAGACAATCACTCCCCCTCCCAGTTCTCCCCAGCCTGAAGAAAACATATAAAATATAATAATCTCATAATCAACAACAACAACAACAAAATGATCAGCAACAGATCATACTCTCATTTTTAGACTGAAGATTGTCAAACAGTACAACTGGGCATCATTTCTCATCATGTCACTTCAAATTTCATCCTTTTTTAATTCATGGCAAAAATGCTTGCTCTTTACGGGTGAAAAAAATAGAGGAACAGCTGGCCTATGCAGGCTTCCAAGCTTCTTGTAGTTTGTCTACACCAACATTTGACAGGGAAACTCAGACCAGTTACGGGAGTCAGCTACAAAATGCAATACAGGAGGACCTCTGGATCACTGAGACCAGTCTGCTGCTGTTGCAGAGAACCACAAAAAAAGCTAGTGACTTGCACATTTGTGACTTTTGTTTTAGTTTTTCCCAAATCACTATTACAAATGAAGCTGCACATGAGGAGCCAGGGTAGAAGGGTTCCTGAAACTGTTAGTCCACACACAGTTTAAATTGTACAGTCCTTCACTCTTTTTTCTCCTGTAATAAAGTGTGCATGCCTGGCTCCCAAACACACTCCCTGAATCACTTCAATCCTTTCCCAGCATTCATATCGTGATCTGAGGTTTCCTCCCTTTAATTCGACAGTAAAGATGAAAAGCTGTTTTAGAAAAGAAACACAGCAAAACTCAAACATGGACAGAACCTCTGGGGGATCTAATCTTTCTTCTGAAATCAAAATGGTGTGAACACACATATACACCACCCAATTTGACTGAACAACAGCGAATGAGAAATACAGTTCTGGAATGGACTAAACCAGCAGCTGGGAAGAATGGGTGAGGGTTCTGCAAAAGGCACAAATAGGAACAACGTGGCTGAATTTCAGAAATCAAAAATTCAGGCTTATCGTCAAGCAAATTGAATTGACATTCAAGTTCAACACAAGCAGAAGGGTGAAAGTCCATCACTCAATACAGACGTTTGAAAATAATTCAGCTGCACAGCTTTTATTTCTCCAGTGAAAGAGATACAAGATTTACTTCTGCCTTCAAGGTACACTTTTTCTAAGTGGCTGGTCTTGGTTTTTATCTCAGTAACACTGACACAGCAGAAATATGAAAATAGTATCAGCTGTATTTTATTGATAACACCATCCAAATACTGAACAGCTCTACGAACATCACAAAATAAATGATAAATAGACCCGTAGCTTTCATCCTGGGCCTGGGGCAACTTCAATTTCACTTTGCCATACTAGGGAAAAAACAGTGCACTTTTCACCTGGTCTGGAAAAGCCAGCATTCCTCCATCTGGAATTAAACAAAAAGCAGCTAACTCACTCCACTGCAACCTTACAAATCTTTTCACATAGTCTTCTTGGGACCTAGAGCCTCTCTACCGCAGTGAAAACACGGTAACTTTCCTAACCTGTTGGCTAAGACCAATAACCTCCCCTTCAAGATCTGCAAGAGCAGTGCAAGTCTCCACTGCTGCCAGTCCAGAGTGAGTCTTGCCCCAGACTGCTGGTTATTGAGCAACTGCGTGTCCCAAAAGGGAGGTGTGGTACCGATCCACTTAGTCAGATGGACTCTTAGGAACCAGGCAAGGGTTCAATATGCTATGAAGGAATAATTAAGAAAAGCTAAACCATTCCATTAAATTTGTTACACAAAATATTTCTGATGTTGAAAGTCGTAATTATGATGTATTCTAAACATGCACAGGACTTTCGGCACATAAAAAAAACCAAAGCAGCATTCCCAGAAATTGTCATAATAAAGTCTGCTGCAAAGACTTCTCCATGGCCAACCTCTGCACTTCCCTGACTTCAAGCCCAGTCCTGCAGCGTTTATTTATGTGGACAATTCCATTTGCAATACTCACGACTGCACAGATAAACTATTCATGACAGAGCAAGCCTCAACTCAAACAAGTCACTTTAAGGAATAATAAGAATAGAAAAAGACTAACACATGTATTTGAAATACTTCTGGCTCCCCAATATCACACTGTAAATTGAGCAGAAGTTGGTGCAGAACTCAGAGGAGTGCCCTAGTTCCTGCCTAATTAAGGACAATGACAAATAAGGGAGGCAGGCACATCCCTTTCATATGAAGATGATTATGCATTTTTAATACTTAATCTGTCCAGCTCTTTTTGATAGATTTCTTATAAAGCGTATCTTTAATTACATTATATTTCTTCTCACGTTAGCTCCTAAATCTGTGATAGTAAAAGACACAATTTTCTCTGTTTCTTACTTTCAATGCAGGTCAGTAGTTACTAAATACTGGTTAATACTGGTTAAATTGCATGGTCCATATTATTCAGGAAATCATGCTAGGCAAGCTTTAATACTTTCATATGGGTTTTATCTTTTATCTATTTATATTTGGAACAAAAAACAGTAAACAACTTACCTAACTATGTGATAGGTCTTTCAAGATCATCTTCTTTCTATGAGAAATTTTAAAAGCAAGCTTTGATAAAGGACTTTTTTTTTTTACATCTTCACAGTTTTCTCAAAATAAATTATTTAATTTTCACAGCTATAATTTTATCTAATCCTACATCCTGCTTAAAATTGCCTACCCTTTATTCATTACAAAGCATATAACTATATTTGGAGTATTTAAAATGGTTTACAGAATCCTCTGACTAGCAATATTTTCCTGATTTTAAAAATCAATATATTCTGTGAAACCAGAATATATTTGCTCTCACCTCAACTCACTGCCCATATAGCGCTCACCTGTGATGAAAGAACAAAAATTGCGTACATTAAGAAAGATCTTTAGAAAAATCCTATATAAGTATTTATTCAATTACAGGGAGCGTACTACCCTAGAATGCTTTGTTTGCTCCAAATCTTCATTTCCCCCAGATTTTTGCTCCAAAGACAGAGCTGTAAGCAATAGGTAGCTCCCCTAAGGATTACCACCTGAAAAGTGCCTTATTGTGGCTGGGAGATCTGCAAAATTTAGGTTATCCCCCTGCTAGAGGTCAATACTAATCAAGAGGCACCAGCCCTTATCGTCTTGTCCATTTTCCAGGCCGAAATGCTTCACCTCTTAAGAATGCATTCCCTTTACTGGGACAGGGGGTGTGCTCTGTGTTCTGGCTTGGTGGAGTTCGCCCTCTGCTTAAGCCACAGACACCCTTCATTCATTTTTTTCTCCTTTTCAGAATCAATCTCTTCTCCTCCTTTCTATCCTCAACATGAAATAAGGAACTTGATCATTGCAATGGGGCTTCACAGCAGTACACCTCCTTACAGCGCATTTCCAAACTCTGAAACCACGCACCTTTGTGGAGCACACTGGAAGCAATTATCTAGGAATACATCGTGGTTTAGAAAAGTATTAATTTCCATGATTTGTAGGAAACACCAGAGGAATTAGTAACAAGAAGATAATCAGTAAAATGTCAGAACTTCTTCCAACATCAGGAAGGCAACTCCCGGAAAAGAGGATAATTAAACACAGACTCCCCTTGCTTTATTAAGGCACCGGAATGGGAAGTGTGAGATCTAGTCTCAAGTCTGCCAAATGCTTCCCTTGATTCTCAGCTCTCCTACCTGCAGCTGCAGGGCCAGGACATTTATATCATGTTTGTCTCAAAGAGAGGTTGGAGAGCCAAGTTCAAAAATATCTGTAAATCTCTTGGAAAGCAGTGGTGAGAAAAAGGAGTAAGTGCAATGCATCAGCTGCTCACTGAGAACCTCTCCAGTACTCGATAGCTTTGAAGCTGTCCAGAAGAATCAGACAAGTTGTACTAAGGAAGCACTCTAGAGAAAGCCTGTATATTTATGTAACAGTATAAAATACAAACATATTATTATTAGCATATTTAGGTGAGATAATGAAGTTTAAAATGTAATGTGGAATGAAGGCACGGGCAACACCTGCTTCAATGGATAAACATGGAACTGGTCCCCCTGGACCGATGTATGACCCACAGCAGTACATGACAAAGGGAAAAAGGCTGAGTGGGTCTTTGGTTTAATGTATTTCAAGTTTAAAGATTGACATGTTTTTTATGTTTGGAATTTTTATATGCAGGTGATGATGATAATTCCCCATCGCATCCAGCAGCATAAAGGGTTTGCTGAAGAGGAATCCAGCAGACAGTACATTCTCAGCTCAACTGCCGTGGGGCTGTGCCAACCTCCTTCCTGACAATGGTTGGGCATCACATGGAGAGATGGATCCATACCTTGTTTGGGTCTGCCTGGCCTGTTCCTCTTTACAGTCAGTGACTGCATATGTGACATGACAAATTTTGAATTCTTTTGTCAATTTTGAACTCTGTGCATACCTACTTCAGATGGTAATCTCTACCTTGTTTCCAGAGCCTTGTTTGTGCCTTTGTGCTGGCTCTGCAGCCTTCACATCAACTTAAAACAAGTAGGCAAGGTCAGGAGAAAGCCACTCTCTTGCTGGGGGCTATACATTCCCCCTGGAAGATCCTCCGTTCAGATGGAAGCACTTTGGACACAGCTGGCCAAACCGAGAGAGCCTACTTGCATCAGATGAGCTGGCAAACAGCAGTGCTGGGGCTGGGCATTGACAAGGCTGATCAAGAAACGGCACAAAAGACCTGACAAGAAGATTACAAAAGGCAATCTCATAGAAGCCATTTTCCACCAGACTTTTCTAGTAGGACAGCAGATTCTATATAGAGGCTTCTGGTGTACTTATAGGGGAACTGAAGGTAACAAGGGGAGAAAATCCTATTATCAGTAAATTTAAACTACAGGGGGTAGGCTTCAGGCGCTTGCTGCTTTCTGAATGATCTCACTTCTTCTGAGATGTCTGAATGAAGCGTGAGGTTTAGAACTCATTTTGCAAAATCTGTGTATTTTTGCTTTAGTTATATTATGCTCCTGTTGAGGCAAGCTGTGACTCACAAGTGACTTGCAAACTATAAGAGAAGAGCCAAAAAATACCCCAAATGTTGAAAAGAAAGAAATTAAGACAAATTCCTCCTGTGCAGGGTGCAACAGCTCCATAACCCATGGTCCCAGGGGAGAAAGTGGCTTTTTAACCTCTGTCAACCCTTCCAGAAAGGAGAGGTCTCCTGTATTCAAGGCCATCCTTTTGATGGACACTGCTCTATAAAACTCTTAGTGGTTTGGGTGCTCCTCACCTGAAATCAGTCCATGTTTGGGGGCTCCTCACCTGAAATCAGTCCATGTTTAAAAATGCTATGGTGGTGTTACAGCCATGCTTTGTGAAAATACAAACATCAAACTCGTGCACAGCAATGTGGCTGGAGAGAATGGACAGATGGTCAAACAGACAATGCCCACCCAATTTCTGTCTTTTTATTCACCAATCTGAAAAAAATTGATTATCTTCTTTATCTAAAATTATTCTGTTCACAAGCTGCCCTATGTTACAGGACACAATTTTCATACACATTTCCAAAGCTCCCCTGCCTCCTTTATTCCTAAACACTGTAAACATACCCGGGTATATTCATATGCAACGATAGCAACCTGAGATCTGTGCTTAAAAATAAACCAAATAGGAACTGCAGTGTGTGTGTGCACAACAGACATACTGATCTATAGCAGAGGCTGAAGAGATGACATGAGGGGAACACTGTCCATTATACTTGTTTGGTTTTAATCTAAATTGTTAACGCATGAGGTGCAGAGAGTTATGCAAAGTTTCATTTAGGCTCTTTTTTTTTTTTTTTTTAAATAAATGCAACAATAATTATCGCTGAAGCAACTAGACAGAGTCGCTGTGTTGCATTCTAGATTAAATGGCCTCCACTTTTCCAAGGGTAGGCACGCATCCAGCTATCCGTGTTTGGGGTGTATCCAATCAGACTCCAAAACCATCACCTACCTAGTTAGTGGTGCCCCTTCCCCTTTGCCATCCCTCTCTCAGAACCAAACTTTCTGTTCTGTTGAAACTGTGACTAAATTGGAATGGATTCACAGATGGATAGGAGCAGTATGCGTCCCCTGGGCCTTTGGAAAGCAGATGGCGTGACGGTATCTCCCTCAAGGCAATGGGTATCTACAGTAGCTATAGGGAAAATGTGTATATATGCATAAAGGAGGAGGCAAGAATAAGTAAAAATGCATAGTGGTAGATCTCTGTTTCCTATTATCTCTTAAATTAATTCTCTTGTGTAACAAAAGAAAGATTTCAGGTTTACTGATGCCTTTTGCTTTATATGCTAAAAACCTCAGGATTCTTAATATACATTTTTAGACAGTTCTTTATAGCTTCTCCATTTAGGCATCTGCATCAAATGAATTAAGACAATGTAATGGTTTCTTTGATGCAGTGTTGCACAATCCTAAGCACCAAGCTTTACAGCAAAAGGAAAACAGCTGCATCATTCACACACAGAGTCTACATTTGCTTTCAGGACGTAGGTAAAGCAGCGATTGCGGGAGATGGCATATGGCAAACTAGGTAGAATAAACGCACACAGTTGTTTTGCTTACAAACCCAAACATCAAGTGATTTCTGGTCATATACCAAAGGAGATAGGAGCAGAATGGGCAGCAATGGTAGTTTTTGTGGATTTTAAAACAGTATGAGTCCAGTATTTTAAAAATGGCATTTAATCTGCTGGAAGGTTGTCTACATGGCAATAGGCACTAGGACATTTTCCCATCCGTGAGCTCAGTAGCAAAAACAAGCTCCTGGTGCACACGAACATTTGAGGAGATGAACGCTCAGAGTCCACGGTTCAGAGGAAGGGTCCCAGTCCCACAAGTGCTACCATGGTAAACTATTAATTATGTATTAATATGGCATTGATGGTATTGCACGCATCTTGAAATGCAGCAGTTCCCCAAAAGAAGTGTTACCTAAAGACAGATGTCTCCTTCGCACCTAGAAATGAACGTACAACCCAGGGGGCTGCTTTTCTGACTAAATTTCATTCCTGACCCCTCAAGAGGTCTCCTGCTCTAGGCTGTACACCTCCCACTGCAGAACAGCCAAGGAGTATTTCTGGTCCCACCAAAGGCACTTACTGGTCCATATATTTTTCAATAGCAACAAATTCCCTTACAGCAACTTTTATCAGGCTATCTCCAAATAAAAAAACAGAAACCATCTACAAGGCAACTGCCATAGAAAAATTGGATTGCAACAGAGAAGCCCATGATAAAAAGATATGAGGAGTTTTCACTACGTTATACAACACAGGAGTAAGCAAATCACACTTTATTGGCACATCAGTGTTCAGTCAACCTTTACAAATAGCTGCATTTAATAATTTGCTTTGTTTATATAAATGTTAACATAAGATAGATAAATATATTGTCTGAATTAGAGGGTTAAAACCACTCCAGTTTAAAGTATTTGGTGAGTCACCAGTGCAGCAATACATGCCATCATTAAACGCCCTGAAGTCAGACCAAAAGCCAGATTAAAAATTTACCAACAGAAAGATCACCTGGGAATTTCAAATTATGTTAGTTAATATTTGTTATTTCAGTGACTAAATAAAAAAATGACCCCAATGGTTTTATGCCATTTTAACCTACTAGTGTCTACCTCAGATAGCATTTACATTTACATTTAACTTCCTTTTAATGCTGAACTGCCTAAGGAATTATTTTAGCAGATAGTTAAGTGCTTAAAAATACAACAGTGACTTCTAGTGGGGCTAAATCCTTCTCAAAATAATTCAGATATACCTTAATTTCCACTGTGCAATAAGGCAACAGAAGTCAGGTCCACAGTGAAACTGTTTCCAAGGCAATATAAGCTGATGTAAAACTGCTGTGTATTCACAACCAACAAAACTTCATTTGGCAGCGAGGAAAAAAATGAGGCTTATTCTTTCTCTATTACTTCTCACCAACACTGCAATTTTCAGTTCAGTGTTGAAGTTTGGGGTGCAAAAGTACCATATTAATGCAAGACAGAGGCAGGCAGTATTGGAAACCTCCCAAGTTTAGCTGTGTTAGCAGCACACACAACTCAATTTTATATATGCAGAAGTACTGGTGGTCTAAACACAAATACTTCAAGGGGCTTTGTCATGGTTTATAAAGCCACAGGGACAGTTTTTGTTAAACACCTGGTGGGCCACTGCAGCCCCTCCCTTGCTGCCAGCAAAGCTGGAGTCCAGGGAAACCTTAAGCAGCTACTTACAGGAGCCATTGCTGTTGCCCCTCCCTGCTACCAGACAAACCCACCACACAAAACCACAACAGGCTTTTAGAGGAAGCTGCCCATGCTGGTAACCACACACCACATTATCTCTAGATGAAGACACAGACTTGTGCATTACACAGGAAGACCAAGTGTTCCAGTACAACCCTAATAAAGGTGGGAATAAACTAGTACAGAGAAGAGCATACCCAGGAATGTGTTTCCCCGGTATGGAAAAAACAGGCTTTGAGCACCAATTCACATAACTCACTAATCAGTGGTGGCTCCTCCTTTACAAAGATCTTAGCTGGATTCAGATGACCTTGAACTGAAGCTTCTGTTTCTCCTACCATTTCCTCAAGCCAGTCTCCTTTGTCATGCAGAAAACCTGGAAACAGAAACTCTGTCCCTCTCATGAGTGTATCTATGCTTAACGAAGAATACTGAAAACTATGGGCTGGGAAATGTAAACAAATGATACATAACTTTCTCTCCCAGGTGCCAGTCTTTGATTACTCCACTCCAAATGTTGCTGTTATTGCTTGTCAAAAAGTACCAAAAAAGTTTGTTTGTCAAGGTCTGGAATAGTTTAAAAATGCCTAATTATTTGTTTGTTTAATTTATTGTTGACTATGGCCTGCAATGGCCAAGTCTTCTCTCTTCTTGTGGAGAGGCAACAGATTCAATGTAAGTTTTGCAGGAAGCACAGCACGTTGGTCAATGAGGACAATTTCACTGAAGGCCTAGAAGATACCACCTCCCTACATGCCTACTAACACCAGAGCTTAGCACGCTTTATGGCCAAAAGCAGCTTGAACCTATAGCAGTAAGCACCTAAAGCCATTCAGGTGGAGCTATATATTTTTACTGAATGATCACCACTGTCTAAAACGACGAGGGAATTGTTTGGCATGTAAGTCAGTCCTAGAGGATAAGAAAGCCCGTGGCTAATTAGAGGGTTAAAGATGGGAAACTCCTCAGGTTTCCCTAAGCATATTATGGCCTGGCTACATACATCTGTTACTATAACACGACCCTCTTTGTCAAAGGCCACAGCCGTAGTATATATTCTGGAAGGGAAAATCAGGTTCAGACCGAAGCTGTCCATCTGGCCAACGAGATCCATCTCTGCACTGAATATCTTCACTCGCGTGCTGCTGTTGTTCAGTCCTCGAGCTTTCAGATGCTCTATCACCGCGATAGCACCTGAGGTCTGGGAGACCGCAACCCCTCTTGGGCTGATGAGCTGGGACTGGATCATCTGACACTTCTTTAATTTCCCCTTCTTGAAGTCAGCCATCAAGCGGTAGAGAGCGCCTGCCTCTGAGTCCGTCAGGATTACTTCACTCTCAGGGGCAGCATCCAAGCCCCAAGGCAAACAGAAACCTTCCCGGACAGCCAGGACCCCCCTTCCCTCAAAATCAAAGGCCTTCACGGCACGGTCCCCCCCATCAGTGACCACCACGTGCCCATCCGACGTGACCGTCACATCCAGCGGGTACTTGATATCGTTGCCTGCATCCCCCCGCTCCCCAAACCGCTGCAGGCAGGATCCGCTGGGCCCAAAGACATGGATCCTCTTCTTGCCATCGTGTGCCACAGCCAAGCGCCCCGACCTCCGGCAG
>NW_010106366.1:0-16495 GCF_000699245.1 Pterocles gutturalis | reverse complement strand
CTTCCTTGCCATCAGACAACCCATAACATTGAGATATGCTATGAATTTAAAATAGTTCTACAAAAAGTGATTTAAAAAATGTTGGATTAAGACATACTGAAATTACAAGGAAGAAATATTTAATCAGAAACAAAATCCTTAATCATGATGCTGTTTCTACAACCCAGAACTCTAGCTATCTCAGCTGCCTCTGAGATATACATCCATATTTATGATAAGGAAGCCTTATCTCCTGTAGAATATAAAATAGCATACTTGAGTAATTAATTTCATACATAAATACATTTGTTAATTTCCACTATATTCATGTGTGGCCACTGTCTTCAAAATGGGGCATGTACTCTTTCTCTTCCTTAACCTCAATTTATTTGAATGCCCATAGAAAATGGGGTTTGTGACAGATTTGTAAAGGATTACATATTCCAGTAGACTGATGGTAAATCATACGGCAAATTTTGTGTTGACTGGGCATGCGTACAATGGGAATAGAAAAGAAGTTAAATATTTTCTCAAAATATAATGGAAACTCTGTCATGTCCCTTGTTACTGTCTGATAGATATCTTTTTTATCTCATTTATTGGATGCTTTTGTAACCTATTTTCTACTACTTGATAATGTCAGTAAAAGTAAACATCTTCTCATAATTTTAACTATGGTACCCTAAAATATTATATCTTTAAGTCATAACCCATGGCATATAATAAAAAGACCTATAATAATAAAAACAAATATGATGTTAAAATGCATCCAGAAATAGTTTACATTATTGGCTACTTTTTATAGGCCTTCCTTGTTCTCACCCTGCAACTTCAGTTGGTATCATCTTATGTCAGTGCAGGCACAACAACCATGGTCCTTCTTCAGATTTAAATTAATACAGCATTGAGACCTTTTTGGCCACCAGTTCTACAATGTTCAGAAACATACCTCCTCCCTCACTTGGAAAGTTTTCAGGATTGGTCCCATGTTCACACTCAAGAAACTAATTCATAAAGGAATAAGAGCTTTAAAATCAAACACTTTTTCGTGTCATATCAGAGGAATGACGGAAATTGCTGAGGCAGAGAGTTAGACAATTCAACTTTCACTACTACACCTAGTAAGCTTGCTACAGAGAGTGCAAATGGAGTGCCTTGGGCATGGATGGATGGTGGAATCTGGAATGTCTTGTTTGCAGCAAAAGTGAAAAGCTTTGCTTAGATGTGAAGGCATCTGAACAACAGAACTCTAGGAAATTTATTTGATAGCTATTGCCTGTAATTCTTCTGCCACATTACTATTAGGATGAAACAAGTACACTTTTAATAATGAATTAGTTTAACCTTTATCATGTCAAACACCTTACCCAAATGCCTAGTGGCAGTACTGAAGGCTTTCAGAACAGAGCAACTGAGCTAAATGTGGAAAAGATAATTTCCTCACAGAACGTTTTTATTTACCACCTCTGTAATCTCACTTACCATGTAGGCCACTTAACAAGTTATATTAATAAAATAGTTCCTATTTTTAGAAATTCATCACCAGCACCTTGTAAATCAGCAGTAAGATTTAGCAAACTGCTAACATAAAAAGCATTCAAAAATATAAAATTATGCAAGTTGGTATAAAAAATAAATAAAACCATGAACTTGTAAACTGCAAATTGTGAAAAAGGGTAATCATGCTAAATAAACAGGACCTTTTTACAAAGAGCAGGAGCTGAGAACTGAAGCACAGAGAGGTATGATATTAAAGCAGAAAGTCTCGTTGAACTAAGAGACATTTTCCTGCCCTTGTCTCTGACATATTTTTGTCCTGAAGCTGTGTTAAACCCTATTATCATTGCTAGTTTGAAAAATGTGTTTTATTAAAGCTTCGGAAAGGCTTACCTTCCAAAAGTAGCTTTACTGGAAGAATATTTAGAAACCGTTCAGAAGTCTTTAAGTGACAAACAGTTTAGTATACTTATGAAGCAGTCTGTGAAAGGGCTGTTGCATTTTGGCTCTTATCATCTTATTATAAACACTCTTGTTACACTATTCAGCTGTTACCAACCATTGTGTTTATTATCCCATTGTGATAAGGGCATTATTGCTGTACCTATAATCATGCTTTTGTTTGCTTTAGGATTTTGAGGTTCCTACTTAAGTAAAAGTATTTATGAAGGTTACAATGTAACACACTGTACTACTGTTTCTTCAAAGAGTAATCAGTATATAGAGTTAGTCCTGTCAAAGGAAGACAACTATTTTCCTGTGCAAATATTCAGCCATGTTTTAACCTTGGCAGGCGATACATCATAGTAACAAAGCTCGTGTACAAAGCTTGAGATTCAAAGCAACAAATATTTACTGTAGTTGCTTCAAACCTTTCTGTACACAACTGACAATTGCAACTACACTTTTATGTTTTACTAGTAGCATTTGAAACTTATGTTTGGTTTATGTAAGTTTATAGCAGACCATGCAAGCTGTACAGCCTATTGTGAAAACTGCTTGTGTCCTTAGGACTCTTCGTATTTCTTTGCATTCTGTAATCCTAATGAAATTTCAGCCTCTCCTTTTAATAACATAGGCCTCAATCTAGCAAAGACCTCAAGTATGTGCTCAGCTTTAGCTATGCATGTAGTACTTCAGAGGAACAACCTGCAGGGTGGAAGTTAAACATGTTCTTAAAAGGTTTTGCTGGATCAGGGCCATATCTGTTAATCATGCAACTCCAAGGCTACTAAGTGTCATTGAAGCTCCAGGAATTTTATTTTTATTTATGTCAATATGTGTTTATTTTATAATTATTAATTTACAAATATTGTAACGCACAAAACTGAGGATGCAGTGTTTCTGTGTAGTGTTCACTTCTTGTGTTCAGACATGAGAATAACCCATTCTCCCAGGATTAGTGGGACTTCTACATGTGCATGTAGACACCTATTATGGGAAAAGTGGTATTAATGTCTAACACTTTACTAGGGTGTTTTTTTCTAATAAGTTTGATCTTTATATCACGGATATTTTATACATGAAACCTCTGCATTTTTCATATGTTGTACTGCTGTGCCTGGGCATAGGCATTACCAGAGTACCTGTGTCTTTTGCTGTCAACATTCATAAGCAGTTTCCTGGGGTCATTCAGTCGTGCAGGTACTTAAGCAATGACCAAAACATTCAAAATAAGTGTTGATTCCTGAAACAATTTTAAGTAGTTAAATAAATATCTGTAACAATTTTCAACAGTGCTTGAGTGCTTTCTGTATCGCAACAGGATAAGTGGAGCTGTACAAGGGTAAAATTTTATTGGATAGTTAATTATAAGCCATAATTCATAAAAAAATTTCACCTTTATATTTTTTCAAGATATTTACTCAATATGAAAGTCACCTTCACAAAAATGTCTTCTTCTAGGGCTTGACCCATCAGCAAGCAGGAGCTCATCACTGGTCTCACTGGCACAAGAACATTCTGAAATGTCTTCCCCAGTAGTATCCTATGAGATAAATTTTGATGAGTTTTACAGAGAAGTCCTTTCTTTCTTTGGGACTGGACAAGATGGGATTTGTGTGTTAAATGAGAAGTTTCTTTCCTTTTCTCTCCATTTGTAGGAAAAGCGAACACACACATTTAACTACAGATAGCCTGTCTAAAGAAGTTCAGCCAGAAAGGTGTTGAGTTCCTGTGGTCCTTGCTTAAGCTGAGTCAATGAGAATCACAGATTCTCCCTGGATCAAGCCTAGAGTATAAAGAGGATTAGTGGCAACTTTTTCCAGAAGAAAGATTAAACTGATTCTCCTCCACTCCAAATGTTTGAAAGATTTACAGTAATGACACATGCCAGGCTTAAAAATCTATTCAAGTACCAGTAAATTCAGGGGTTTTTTGTGTGCTTTGAGAGTATCATGATATCAATTTCTTTTGGCAAGAAATATCTAATAGTAATCTTTTCCTGCATTCCATGAGAGTTATTAGTCAAAGTAATAGTTTATTTTTTCACCAGAAAAATAAACCATAGCGCACTCAGGACTGCAGTTCACTAAACCATAATTCGGCTTTGTTTGACTTACGAAGTGCTCTATATTTTGAAAAATTGTTCTGTAATGGATGAGGGATCTACAAAAAGTTCTACCCCACATTAATTTGCTAGCTCTATTGGATTTGCCACTGAATTAGACCACCAAGAGTTATCTTCCAAGACTGTGCTACTGATGAGATAGCATAATATATAAAAGAATTCACACTGAAGACAATTTCAAATGCCTTGGCTAATCTTTGGTTAAATGTGAAAGCAATGCTGAGTCAAAAATAAGTCTTCAATAGAAATTATAGATCCTGCAGTGAAGGGAAAGCTGTAATGTGATACATAAGAAAGGGCTGTAACATGTTAATAAAAAGAAAATAAACGTTAATAATTTATGTTTACAAAAGAAGATACCTAATATATAAGCTGAGTTATATAAAGTATATGACATTCAAAACCTTCCTTGCCCTACCTTAATAATTATGGCAGAGACATGAAATGAATTCATTTTTTGTAATAATTAAGTAATAACATTTCTAAGGAAAAGACAGATTTGTATGTAAAGCATGTAAGTATATAGTGTATACCAAAAAGCATGCATTCCGACATAATACACATTGCTCAAAAATATAATAGAATGCCTTTTTTCATTTCTCAAGAGAAGAATTTTTTTGTTTTGTCCTTTTAAATGTTGCATTACTGTATTAATTTTTATTTCCAAAATCTAAGGAAATAACATATATGTATACACATATTATATATATATATTAGTCTATGGAGGATAGAACCAAGCATTCTGTGTCTAGCTCTTTAAATGTCTCCTGATAAATTAATCCTTAAGAAAACTCATTGTTTCTTAGATAGAACAGATAAGATGTGGCTGGAAACACAGCAGCAGTGGGGTTGTTTTCTCTGAAAGAAAAAATTTATTTGCTGGAGACAATGTTGTAAATCCATGGTAAAAGACAGTAACAATACAATAGTCTTTAGCATATGAGTAGTGAGACAGCAACACACAAACCATAATCTATTTCATACGCAATATTTACAATGACCCTCCCCATAAAATGGCAATATTATTTGACGAATGCTCTGAGAAGTTTCTTTTTTAAAAACTGGTTTACTTTTCTACCCTCTATAGTTTTTGTTTACACCTGAAGGTAACCCCCACAATAAGCTGTTTTTCATTAATTTTGCCTATGCATAAACAGTTACCTAATGATAATGTTCTTGATGCAAAAGGGGGTCAGGAATTCCAAGGAATAAACATTTTCTAACAAATTATTTAGATCACTCCATATATTCACTATTACCATGCTTTGAGAGCATTAAGGGGTCTATGTTTTGTTAAGAAGGAAGGAAATTTTCCTTTCTCTTTTGTAGTCAGATTCCGTGTTGTGCTGTATTGGTCAGTGAACTATATTAAGTTTTTGACACTTCAGTTCTCAGAAATCCTATTACTGGTCTAGAATTGAGTTTCTTATGCCTTTACTCTCTCTTAGGTAGATAATTTGGTATGACTTTAAGTAGAACAGGAGAGGAAAAAGTGATATGCCTCTAGAAAAGGGCTTTGAAATAGCATCTATTTGAAAGTGTTATGAGGGTAAAATGTTAGAGTAAGTTTCAAAAGTTTGGTGAGCAGGAAGCAGGTGTTCTGATCACAGATGCATGAAAACTCATTGCATGGCTCTGCAATTTACTATACAAATGTCATTTCTACATACATGGTGTACAAAACAGAGAGAAGCACTGCCTCTTTTTCTTATTCCACCGAAGACAAACAAAAACTGAACTCACTTATGTTAATGTTATTTAAATGTTGAAATGAAGCACTTGAAAGTTAGGAAATGCCAGAAGGCAAGTTATCCATGTAATGTTAAATATGGCCTCCCACAAAGGTACAGTTTCAGAAGTACCTAGAGGTCTTACGAGACAGACTTTTAATGGCAGTTAGAAACCTGATTGATTTCTGCAATGATAAAAGTATCATCAACAATCCTTACTTACACATACAGTATCTTTTCAGTAAGACTATACCATTATCCAAGGCACAAAATTCACATGCAAAGGTAGTTCTCACTCATAAAAGATTTTCCTCTGTAGTATGTGAATCTTTCCCAAAACAATACATTCATTATCCTGGTTATCATATTACTACAAATGTAAAATAAAAAACACTTCTTCACTGTGTGAAAGTATCACACACTGTGAAACATATTTAATACACTGTAAGCATCAATTTCATCCAGAGAATCCCTAACACTTACAAGTTATATGTGTTAACTTTGTTTCTTCTCTCTTTGCTTTGCACTTTAAACTGCTTCTCACCAACAAAATCAGCATTCATTGAGACCAGTAAAGCAGTAGTAGTATACCTACAGTTTCGTGGTGTTTTTTAAACTGTGAAGTTATCCCAATGACAGCAATTTTTATGATTATGTGAGTTAGTTCTGTTGCAAAAAGATTTCACACTCAGCTAAATATGTTGGCTTTTTTCTTCTCTGTACCTCTACTTTTGAAGAAGATTGACTTGTGTGCTGTTTAGTAGAGGATTAAATTCACTGCCACTGCTAGAACTGATGCGAACACAGGTGTTTAGATTTGCCTAGACCAGAACTATGCGTTATGGCAATGTTTTCAGAGGTAAGCACAGAAACCCTAGTCCTTGTCTGCTTTTCAACAGCACCAAGAGAATGTCAGATACATACTTTAATTACTCATTATTTTGAAAATATTATTGTTACTCACAATTATTCAAGCACAGCTTAAGATACCTTCTGCTCTGTAAGTCTGTGCAGCACTGTGGAATCAGACTGTAGGCTCCATTAATGCTTGGATAAACTATTCAAAGGGATGGTGGATTCAGGTAGTTTGCTTCACAATATGAAACAAACCATCTGATACTTGTCTGTCCCTAGTTAAAATTCTGTTCAGTCACTTTTCTTTCAACCTCTCCTTTCAGCTGCTTGAGCATGCTTGGCAGAAACTGTGACAAAGAAACACTGACAAAATTTCAATAAAATATGACTGAATCATTAAAAAGATGAAAGAATGAAGTTGTACCTTGTGAAGCATATACTTGAATGTAAAAGGAACAAGCTTGCCTCTTGTATCACTCAAATAATTTTAAAATATATCCAGCCAGGATCACCTATGGAAAAAAAGAAATGGTTTGAAAGAAGTCTACATTTGAGAACTTTGCTTCAAGTGTATAACAACTTTATCTTTTCTGAGTAACTTTTTTGAATGCCGCATCATTTAGATTTTTGTGATAATTTTCTTTACTAAAAAAGGTAAATAATTTAGGGGTGGGGTTTTTCTGTTTCTGACTTACTTGAAAAAAGAGAGACTCAGCAGTGCTGGAGGATTACCAGAAACACAACTTCTATATCCCATTTTCTGAAGCCAAGTAATTAAAGGCAGACAAATATTTCCTTGGATATGTCAGTTTCAGAATGCAACAAACTTTGCCCCAGTGTAGTGAAAATGATGCTATGACAGGATTTTTTATTTATGTGTCATTTTCCCAACACTTTTAGACACATATTTACAAAGCCTAACACACTACTGTGGTATTTAGGCAGTCTTGCAACCTTCGACAGTTCTATGTAGGTTAAGCCAGTGTGAAAGTGAAACAACAGAATGAGTCAGGTCTTGGAATCTATATATATAACAGGCAAAATTCACCTGGAGCACTGGAGTTGAATTAATTCATCTTATTTAAGCTTTCCACAGAGCCTGTAGGAGCAGTCTGGATGTACCTGTAATGGTCATGTAATTGTGCACAGGATACATTTGCGTTTTTTTTTTCCCTTTGCCTCCCACTGCCAGCCTAGTACTCATAGAAAGGTCAAACGGAAAGTCACTTAGCTTGCGGAAAATAGTGTTTTCCAGATACTCGGTCATCATATTTTTACTTTCCCCTATGACCTTATGTCTTTTAAATTGTAGAGGCTCAAGACCACTTCTGAATCTAGCCCTATCCTCAAATCAGATATATTCCATTCAAAAGCAAAAACCAATATACTTCTACGCTGGCTTGATGGAAATCTAGGTAAATAATTGAGGTCCGTGAAAAAATGTACAAGAGTTGCAATAATGAATTGCATCTAAATTAACAATGACTAGGCATTTTTAGATTAGACAAAATAATCTAAAAACCCTCTTGAATTTGGACTAAACTGTGCAGGCTTCAAGCTAAAATTTGTCTAGTTGACCATTCTAACAGAGGTGTAACTAGTGCAGAACAAAGTGGATAGCCAAAGCATATAGCATTTATGGTGAACAAAAGAACGGTGATGTATAAACTTGAATTATATGTCTAGATTTTATGTATCTTTTCTCTCTACTTGATTCCTTACTCTTATCCCTTTTTCAAAAGATAGAGATACAGGGTTCTACATTATTATGCTTTGAAAATAACAGTAAGTGATGTAAATACGAAAGAAATATATTTAGTACTACAAATTTCTAGAGTTTAACCATTTAACCAAGAAACTTTCCTTGTCATTCTTCCTATAAAAAATGAACATTCAGCTGTATTAAAAACATTCTTTAATTACAGGAGTGCTGTGTACATTGTTAATTGACCCCTTGGATACTAAAATAAATGTTTAGCATATTCTACGCTCTCCAGCAGGATCTTACTCAAAAAAAAGAAGCAAATGGCTTGCATGAGTCAGTCAACACACACTGTCATACGTGAAGAGTTTGAGACCCTCCCTGGGGACACTTCAGTGGCTGATGCATAAGGCATATTCTTATGTTGTTTGTGCACACCTTGTTGCAAAGATGGCCTACTTTGTTCAAGACTTTGATCAGCATCTGTCAGCTTCCAAGTCCTCAGAGGCATTTTATTTTAAAGCATTATTTTATTATATCAAAATCTGTTATTATATCACATTATTTTAGATAATGCCAGGAGGTGACAGGTTGTCAACAGATGGGATAGCATAGTGACAACTCAAAAGTCAAAATAAAAAGGGCCAACTTAGACTGTGATTTGTGTCAAAATTATTTGATCCAAATCATTATGGACCAGAATATGAGAACATATGAAAAAATGTTTTCTCACCTATTGCAATCTAATGCAAATGTGAACAGTAGCATATCATTAAGTTTCACATGGTGAACTGGAGCAGAGAGGAGAACACTCTAATAAGCTGAAGTGAAATTACAAGTCAGCACAAACCTATCTTGAACCTGTGGTATAGCCTCACTATAGACAATTTACAGTAAGCATTAACAAGAAAGTGCTGATACATTGCAATAAAAAGTTGCTAATAAGACAAAGTCAACTAATGTATTTTGATGCCCTGTTCTTAAATTAAATTTTCAAAACTTGAAGCTATCTAGCAGCATCTAGCATTGATAGGTACATCACCAGGAGGCCTCAAAGAATTCAGCTGCAGTAAACAAATAAATGGTCAACCTCTGTAAAAACAGAAAAGCCAGACACTGATCTGCAGACCACTTCAGGCACCATAATTAGAGCTGAATGCAGGAACAAATATATAATAGAAATAAACATGAAGGTACTTTGTGTTGCGTTCATTTACTTGAAGGTACATCCAAAGTAACCCACCTGGCAATGCTTTAAAAATTAAAATGTTTATTTCCTGATCAGCTCTTCTTCATTCACTACAATTTTTTTTTCACAGCAGTGATATAAGAGGACTTCATGATTAGATGAAATAAAAGTGCTAAGAAATTATACTCTAGAACAAAGCAACAGAAGGAATGTCAAGTAAGCAAGATCCACATTATGACATTCAGTCTAGGAGCTTCCTGGTGCTTGAAAACATTTTTCACATGACAGGTTGCTTTGGTCCTCTTCCATTCTTCACAGCCCTAGGAAACAAGAAGAAAACAAAAACTTCATTGCTTTATATATATGAAAAGCCAAATAAATAAGATCAGATAGTTTTCCCCAATGTGTCAGCAAAATTCTTTTCAGAAGGAAATTTGCACAGGGAGACACTTATAGCTCAATGTGTGTTGTCTTAATCATATTAACATGGAAACATAAAAGTTCATAAAGCAATACATACTCCTTTAGAAATAAAATCAACATGAGAAAGCTAAATCCTGAGGAACTTACTCTTTTAACAAAATCTTTATCTGACAGTTTCTTACTGAAATCAAAGGAAATGTGCTGGAGTAAAGCATTTAGGATTTACTCAACAGTGCGAGCTAATATGAACACACTGACATCACAAAACTAATTACATAACACACTGATATCACAAAGACTAATTACATAACCTCCAATAATATAATATAGTTCATGTATTTTCATTTGAAATTCATATAAACATCTGTATCTTTTGCTACTATCTATTGAGAGACAAGTTTCTAATACTGTATGTCTAACAAAGTATGTTATTGGAGCTAATTATAATCAAAAATCGATTCCAAGGAAGTAACACTTTTGAATGAACTTTTGGTTCTGGGCCCTTTTGCTGGGCTTGACCCCAGGCCTGTGGACTATGTCGCCCTTAACATTACAAATGGTAATTTGTCTCCATGGTTAGCCAGATGGAAAAAGGGAAATTCCTGCCATGTCTTGGATTTTTAACTGGGGGTGTATCCCAGGAGGATGGAGTATCTTGGGGATGACTCCAGCTCAGTCTCCTGGCCAAGCACCATGCTCTGGAAGACAGGCTGCCCTAGCAGGTTTGTTCATTTTATCCTCGTCCTCCTGGCACCACCTGCACTGCCAGTCGTGGAGAACAGTTTGCATGTAGAATAGGGAAGAAAGAAGGTGTGCAGCACATATGCTGCTTATCACTCAGAAGCTCTCTATAGCCACAGATGCAGCTGGCAGCATCCCCACCTGGTCCCCTGGTATTCCTCCTGTAAAACCTTCTCTCTCAAAGCACACATTCACACACATCTAGTGATCTTTCTCACATGCAAGATCAGTGTGCAGAGCCTATAGCAGATCAGTGCAGCTATTCCATGTAGCTGGACTATTTACACCTTTTTTTTAGCCCTCCAAAAGAGTCTGAAATGCTCAAGACTCAGCAGGTATTTTACAGCATGTTTTGGCCTCTAACAAATCATCCATCTTCATGGATTCTACCTATATGCAAAGCACTGTCAGATCTTTCCTCTGAACTTTCTGCTTTTGGTTTCTCACAGTCTGGGGTTTTTGCCTTGATATTTCAGAAGAAGCATTTATTCCTGGACACAGGGGGAAAAGAGGAAGAAAAGTGGCCTTAAGAGAGAGACAAAAAACTCTACTCAGCCAATTCTAGGTCATATGGATGTGTTAAAATAGCCCACATTCATGTTTAAAAGGTAGACTCCAAGTGTTTTTTATCACTGAAAGTCATATGTGCAACAGCACATATGTCTTAAAACCTCAGACTAGGCTATTTATTCTCTCAAATAAGTAATTTGAGCTTTGTCTTGTCAGAGAAAACTTAACTTTGAAGTGGATATTGTTGCCTGTCCATGTAATGGTGGAAGATAAGAGTTTTTTGATCTGCCTTTACCATGGAAAAAGGAAAAGGATAGTAGGCAATTTGAAAATAGTCGGAATGTTTCTTGGTTCCTACGTACCTGGTGGAGGGTTGACACTGCTGTGCAGGTTTGGACTTCCTCCCTGTCCTGTTTCTTTCAACTGGTGGCACTGCACAGTCTGAGTGAGACACTTGCACTCAGACAGTGAAACAAGGATGCATCAGGACATTCACAAAGAGCAGTAGTTGATCAAGGCTATGCCTGGAGACCTCATATGATGTTACCAATGTCCTGGACTACTTTGGGTAAATGGTACCTGGAAGACCTACTCTGATGTTACCACTGAAGACGTACATGTGTGTGCCTGTTGACATACAAAATATATTCCCTCACATACACAGCAACTGGAAAGGCTGTAGAGGTGTCTATTGTTAACATACTTTCTTGGAATACTAAGAGAAAAAGTATGAAATGGGTTACTTCGTTATAATTTTACATTATGTGAAAAGGGATATTTTTGGACAGGCAAGATCCATTTCCATTAGGATAACCAGTTGTTTTACATATCTGTTCAGCCGCTGATAGATCCTTAAGTGAAGAAGAGTCCTCATCATCAGTGTATCTGGGACAATATCTACAGTGGCAGGTTCCAGCATTTCTGGATACACATGTAGGACCCTTTGCAAGCCGTTGGGTCTGTTTTGGGAGAGGAACTGAATAGTCAGAAATGGGTTAGAAGGAATCTGGATGTAACTTTTCTTGGATGACCATAGCACAATAGCTGTAATGGTTGTGTGAAGGGCTAAAACAGAATATGCCTAAAATCATTTCTACTTTCCTCAGTTGCACCAGAGTTCCCCCAACTTCACTGAACTGGTCTGTTTAATAGTGAGTCTACTTAATCAACTGGTTTTGCTTCTTAAATTTAAAAAAATAGATATGTATTTCATTGACTTTTTAAAGCTATTGGTTGAAGATTTTAAAAGACACCAGGCTATACATTTTACATTGGTATGACCTTATGTGACCGTACATTTCATTCTTCTTGTACACATCCACTTATACTGAAACTTGATTTTAGACTATGGGTATGTTACACATACATCTTCACCTATTGTAATGCCCTTTGACAGAAAATCTTATTTTTTTACTCCCAGATTCTTGTTGCCCATTATTCTACTACAAATAATTGTTTTCAATGCAGGTTTACAGTGTAATAGTTAGCAATATATGTAGTCCTATTACTGAATGGGCATTAAAATTATAGTTTATTTTTTAAATTGCAATTTAATATTATTTGTATAGAAAAAGTTCCCTAATTGTGAAAATAAATTACCTCCTAATTATACATACCTCTGTAAAGCTGGAAGGTCTTCCAGCATAAATTCAGTTTCTCAGTAATTACACATAGTACCATTTATTTGAAAAAGAAAAAAATGTAAAAATAAATTACAGTATTAATTGTACTTCATACAGATGGAGTAAATTTTTAAAAAGGGATTGCCACAAACTTTGACAGATAAAGTTTGCTTGATTGTTCCATATATGTAAATGTAATGTATAACCAAAGTGTTTGCCCAATATTTTCTACAAGAAAGAGCAAGAAGAGAATTAGTAAAGCAGAGATTACTTTTGCTCACCAGCTTGGATAGGGTAGATTTTATTGGCAATTAGAGAATAGACCCTTGGAAAGTGGCTTCTCCCCTGTTCTGGCTTATCTTCACATAGCAACAAAGCATGAACAAAGCTGTTCAATTAAAGAAATGTACATTAAAAAAATACAATAACTGATTTGCATCATTCCAGTGATTTGGGATTGATGCATTGTACCTTTCAATAGCACGTCTTGATTATTCAGTCCACATTGGGTCTCTTGCCAGTCATCGGGCTTTTCCAGCTGCAGACTGTGGTCATTTACAGACTTTTATAGACACTGGAGAGGTCTGTCTGAAGGATAAGAAAACAGAAACTAGCCTTTGAAGATTGGCCTCAGCCAATGCTGACTTTGTGCTACAATATCCTCATTCAAACAGTTGGATAGATCATTTTAGGCATGTTGTGTCAAAGAATTAAACAGAAAATAACCAGAAGGATGGCTTCCCTTTGTGTGTTATTTTGTTTTTGAAGCTTTTGAGGACTTCTGAACATCTTTGAAATGCAGCGCTATATGTATGTGTTGCAAAAGGGAGAACTCAATAAATTGAGAACTTTAGGTCAGACATTTTGCGAAGAAACAAGAAAATGCAAATGATCTCTTCATTAGCCATCAAAGCAAAAAAGGGAAAGGCCCTTTTTCTCCTTCCAAATGAAACTGTGGTAGTACAGATTATGTTTCCAATACATAGTAATTTCCTAAACTCTTTACAGTCAAATCACAAAATCTTTGACTTGATTTCCCAAAATTATTAATCAAAATAATTAATTAATAAAGGAATTTAAACCTAATAGTAAAAAGAAACATTAACATTTTTATGACTGTAATATTTAAACACGCAGTGAGAAATTATTCACATTTTGGTGTCTTTTTAATTCAACATTTCACAATTTGAAGCATACTCTTTGTTCATTAGTCACACATATAATCTGAAGCCAAAGGCCAATTGCTTGATCTCTGAATAACCACTAAAATGTGAACTCCACTTTGTGCATGATGTGTAGAGCAAGAATGTTTCACTGAATTTTTTATTTCAATATATATAACTCAAGAATTTTAAACTTTTTCAGAGGAAATTTGCCCAAACACATGACATTCATTATCTAAATAATTCATTACAGTCTATTCACTCAGCTTTATTATTAATAAAATTTTCTTTGAAATAGATGAAAATCCTATGGATTTTAAATTAGTTAGAATCTGAAATTTTTAGAAGTGACTGCATTTCTGTTCTGTCTTTTTTGACAGTGTTGATACTCTCTGGTGGAATCAAAGAGATTATTCTTTCCTCTAAAAGTGGTGACAATTGTAGCAAACCCCAAAAACATTTGCTCTTCTATAGCCTGAATATTCCACATATCTTGCAGACTGGATCTGACAATCATTTCTGTTTTCTTTGAATCATCTTCCTCTTCCTGTTTCATAATAAAAGGGGAACATTTGGCAGGAGGGTGGTGGTGTTCATTTGCATATGGACTGGTTCATTTTATCCATAATTTGTCAGGTCAACCAAGACAGTTTCTAGAAAACACTATTTGCAAACAGATACTTACACCTACTTAGTTAGCTTTAAACTACATTCATTTTGCGGAGCACAATCAAGATCTCATTTCTATTACCAGCATATCTCGCTGCTTAAGTAAACCCTTTACAGAGAAGCCTGAAGTTAAATGCTGTTCTTAGGAATGTTTTTCTCAATTGGGGAATAATAACAGACATGGCCCAGACCTTGCTTGTTTTGTTCAAGTCCTGACTC
Source organism: Pterocles gutturalis (assembly GCF_000699245.1). Classification (NCBI taxonomy): domain Eukaryota; kingdom Metazoa; phylum Chordata; class Aves; order Pterocliformes; family Pteroclidae; genus Pterocles; species Pterocles gutturalis. Next base: position 1,627 of record NW_010106366.1, on the reverse strand, counting down.
TACATATGAAAACCATACTTCTCCCTGAAACAGGGCTTGGCAAAAGCATTTTTGTTGTATGTGGCTTTGTATTCTGATGATGGAAAGTCAGAGACCTGAATTTATCACTCCATAAAACACTTAATACTATTCTGATACGTTTTGTCCTAATACTTAAGTATAAAAACAAGATAAAAGTCATTGTAATTACAAACATTCAGCTTTTGCTTTTAATACACCTTCTTTATTAGGTTTGAATGTCCAGTAGTATCAGTACTGAAAACCCTTAGAATTATTTCTGCATGGACCAAAACCACTTCTTCTCTAGAGAGTTTTTATTTGTTTACCTGGATTTTGCCCTTTTCATGAAGAGAAATCCCATAATTCTGCAGATCAAAGTTCTGTCAATTTATTGAGTAGTTTCCTGGCATCAGAGGTCAGAATGTACTGTCAAATGAGGAGGGCAGGAACATTATGAAACAGAAAATATGAAAGGAAAGGATAAAGTGGCAATACTAAAGAGGTATTTAACATTCCTATAAGCTGCAGCACGTTTAATATACAACCAGTGGGGTCATTCAAGAAAATGAATAAGACAGACAATCATATCCTGCTTTGTGAAACCTTTTCTTTCAGGGAGTTTGCATTCTCTAATATTAATTATGTAGTCAGATATGGGATTTTGACGTGTGTAGATATAAGTAAATCTCTAGTGACAATTTAAAAGTATATTTAAGTACAAATATACATATTTTCTGACTGTCATCATGTTCCCTTACTTGATTTTATGGCAAGTTAAAAAAAAAAAAAAAAAAAAAAAAAAAGTTGGGCAGAGTAAAATGGGAGTAACAGTACCTTACAGTGCCAAATTTTCTATGCATACTGTAAAAGGAGGAAGGAAGGGAGGAAGGGAGGAAGGGAGGAAGGGAGGAAGGGAGGGGGAGAAAGAAAGAAGGAAAGAAGAAGGAAAGAAGGAAAGAAGAAAGGAAGGAAGGAAAGAAAGAAGCAGCAACAAGCCAATCATCTGAAAGGAAAATTACAGAAATACTAGAGGGATTTTAGTGCTTTTTCTAGTGACTCATGTTAGCACTTAGTATTGGATTGAGCTGGACTCTGATTGATATGTAAATGTATGCTTTCAAGGCTTTACGTATCTATTAATGTAGAATTGCAATATGTCTATGGTATCACAAATGTATATGAAAATAAAGGTGATATTTGTAGTCATTCAAAAATGGACAATCAAAAAATTCTAACTTCTTATTCTGAAGGATGTGCTTTAACATTTAGACCCAGTTTTTGCCTCTTCTTCTGTTGTTGAAACCCAGAACTAGCACTCAGTCGCCGAGATCAGCTGTTTCAGAGACAACCCAGCTCCGACAGACTGAATGGATCGCAAGGCACAGGCAAGTTTTTCAGGAGATTGTTTCGACATGAAAACCCCGAGACAGCAGCATAACCCGAATCCTGCTGCCAGCTCTCCCAGGAGAGGTGAAGTGGCGAGGGAGTTACCGGGGCAACGGTGACCACACCCCCCTCCCAGTCCTTTAAATGCCTATCGGGAGGGCAGAGAGCTACCTCTCTGCCCACAGAGAGCAAGCAGTGCAGGGGTGCTACAGGCAACATGCTGCAGCAGCAGAGGAGGCGG
>NW_010106365.1:0-11210 GCF_000699245.1 Pterocles gutturalis | reverse complement strand
ATTTTAAAAAAATAAATAATAAATAATAAGAAAATAAATAATAAATAGTAATAAAAGAACTAGAGCACTCCATACTACTTGGGTTCTGCTCAACTCTTAGTGGGGATAAGTTCAAGCACAAGTTGATGGGAGTCTTCTCAAAGTAAAAATCTCAGTGTCCATCCACCGTTTATCTGCCCTGTAAGATACAAAAACTCATCAGAGCAAAACCAAGCAGTGCCCCGTTGCAGAGCAAGATATCCTGGTGCGTAATTGTGCTTAACCTAAACCACGTGTTCCTGAAAGCACCGACAACACTGAACAATGAGATCAGCCCCACATCCAAGGGAATCCGAGAACAAGGAAGCAACTGAAGTGACAAGCTTACTCGTCACGACGCTATAGATTCACCATCGTCACCATTGTTTTTTGGCATGATTTAGTCTGAATTCCTTCCCATGTTTTGCGAACAGCTGAACTGTGTTCCCTTACAAAATAAATTAATATGGCAGCCTGTGTACATCTGCTTTAATCTTAAAACAAAAGCAGTTTTGCTATCTTTAGTACGAGCATAATAAAAGCGCCAAAAAAGCACAGATGGTTTGGATTTTCTTTGCAGAAGGCAAGAGAGAAGGCTGTCATCTCAACCATTTACGTAGCCACAATCATTACGTGGCCACAGCAAACCAAGGGGGGACACAGTAAGCACCTCTTTGTCAAAATCTAAGATATGGACTGCTTTCAGTCAGGTCTTATAAAAAGCATAAAGCAACTTTCTGTTCACAGATAAATGCTTTTGTTCATACAGATTTAATTTATATTGTTAGTAAAACACTTAACAACGGCCACACTAATGCCAAACAAATTAATTTCAGAAAAGCTAAAGTAAACACTACCATTATGTTTAGGCAACACAGAACAAAACCCTTGAAAAACCAACATTAAAGGAGTTATTTACGGTCATTACTCAGCCCTCCTGGCCCCATCATTTGTGCATCAGAAATCTCTGAGCTGCTCACTTGCAAACTCCCCGACTTCTGACAAAAAGTGGCTATGCACTGGTAGCCACCAAGTTCATTTTGCAGTCAACTTGGTCTGGCAGTCAGGGGTGTTTCTTTGTTTTAGTTATGGTTATTTTTTTACAATTCAACCCTTCTTTTAGGTTGAATTCAACTCCAGGATTAAAACTTACCCCTTCCTGGAATTAATCAAACTGATAGTGGTTTTGGCAGAAAGGCAAGTAACAGGAAAAATGTAAGGACAGCATATGTTCCAGTGTATCCAAGAAGTACTTAATAACCTGCTCTGTATTACTTATGTAATAAATAAATAGTAGTTCAGGGAAAAACACACAAAACCAGGCTTATCCCTATTAACCTTTAACAAATATTCAGAGAATAGCAGTCACGTAAAAATACTGCTCTTGATACAAAGCAGATAAAAAGGCAAGCTGAGTTAGCTCCTGAATCACCAAAAAAAAAAAAAAAAGATTTTTGCTACAGACATCGCAAAGAAATGTCTTTTTAATATTTCTGTGCTATAGCAATCAATATTTTGGAGAATTTAAGGGACCCAATCTAATGATTTTTCCAATTAGCAAGTACTTAAAAAGTAAAAAAAGATGGCACATCAGAAAAAAAAGCTTTGTTCAGTTGATGAGTGCTCCACTCAAACCAGTGATCACACTTAAAAGTAACATTTGGGGTCCTGAAGCTGCATTTCCATTAAGGGAAATGTTTGTGGCAAGGCCCTGCAGTTGCACTAAATCCTTACTAGGCACGGGGAGGCTTTTGTGCACTGAAGTTACGCTCCATCAAATGCTTCACAGAGGGGACAGGACAACACGATGCAACTCGGTGGGCTTGCAGGACACGTGTGGGCTTGCAGGAAATGGGACGGAGAGAGCAGGGGTGCACAGCCCTCCCTCTTGGTGACCCTTCCCAGGCGATGCCCACAGGACGGGGGTCACCAAACACCAGCCTCGGGCTGGGCTTCCTGGCTGTGGGGCCGGGCCTGGGGTGTGCCAGGCAGGGAGGCCGTTTCCCCACGGATGCTCCCAGTTCACATCTGTCACAAGCTCTTGTTTATGGGTGCATCAACGGATGCCTGCAGCCAGAGTTCCTGAACTTCGACATCCCCCATAAAGATGTGAACACTTCTCCGCAGTACTAAAAGGCACTCCTCTACGGCTGACTTCTGGCACTCCCCAGCCCCACCCCATTCCCCAAACCCAAAATTCCTATACACATCCCTTAAAAACCAACAGGAATGAAAAAAAGACTCAGAACACACACAACCCCTCCCCCAAGAAGCCAACATGCAAACAGCCACACCACCAAACTTTAAGTATACTAGAAATAATCAGGAGAACTATTACAAGTAAGTGAAATATAACTAAATGCAGAATAAAGTGAACTTTACAGTGTTCAGATAGATGGACCCTGATTTCCTGATGTAAAGCTGCTGAATTTGGTGCTGATCTGCAGCCCCAAAGGCAGGGGATTTGCTACCCAAAACATGCATGAGATACCCAATGCACAGAGTCAGTACTCACAACTCCTCCTAAGCACCATTAAATTAAAAAGCATGGAAGTCTTCATAAATAAAGCTTGCAGAAAAGAGATGGTTTCATTAACGCTAAGAGCAGCCAAGACCAAAGCCCACTGCATATATTTGTGTATTTTCTTAAGAGGCTGTATATACAAGGGAGCGCACAAAGGGCTTCTTTAAAATGCTCCCTTGTAAGGGTGTATTTCAAGGGTAATAGATTTTGAATTCAGGGAAATGTCCAACTAACCACTGTTTGGAAATATTCTTGAGTCTTCACATGGATGAGCTAGAAGCGAGCACGACGCTTTTCAATGATAACTAAGAAAATCCTTGTCCAGAAGGATTTACTTCTCTGATGCCTGATCCTATGAACCGATGCAGCTAAACACAGCATTTACTGATAAACAGTCCTACTGACTTCAATAACTTAAGCCAAGTAACTTCAGTGGTGTTATTCATGCCCTGTGAATATGAACGGAAGACTCTTGTTTAAAAGGACTCCTCACAGTAGCAAAGGCTAGCACAAGAGTCCCAAAGAGGGTGAGAAAGGACACAAGGCAAAGAAAAGAGTCCTTATGAAAAGTGCTTAACCATTTGCCTGCAGGTTTAGGATTTTTTTAAACTTTTTTTTAAAACCAAAAATTAGCAAAATAAGAACTCTCCTGGTATAACCACATGGTAACTCCAACGGAATCCTATTGCTAACTCAAAAATCAAACAAACCAAGCAAAAAAAGAAAAAAACAAACCTCAAACAAAGCCCACGTCTAACTTTTCTGAATGAGGTCACGATGAGAAACTCTCCCAGCCTTCAAATCAGGAGGGGGGGGAAAGGTGAGGACCTCCATGGAAAACATACTTGAGCTGTGTTTAACAAGGAACATCTGTAGCCTTCCCACTCTTAGGTGCAGAAATGCTCCAGAAGAACCACATTAAGTTAAACACACAGGAAAAAAATACTTTTGTTGCTGACCAAACCATTTACAGGTGCCTCTGATTTGGAGCTAAGGATACTGAGCAGCACTGTTTGCTGACATAACACCATGCTGTGAAGGACTTCTTTGTAAATAGAGTTCACAGAAAGTTGGTTTAACTGACAAAGTCTTTACTGCTGAAATGTGACATCTGTTTTAAAGAGCCTGCATTTTTTTATATTATCACTCAGCTGCTTCTATTTATAACATATTTAAAAGTTCCTCTCAGTCAACTAAGCAGGTATGTAGTTAAGTATCCTGAAATTTCAGCGTCAGACTCTGCACAGTTTGCAGCAATCAATTCAACTCTTACTACTCCCTCTATGAATTTCTTCAGAAATTCAGATTTCCCCTACACACATACATTATGTCTTATATTTATAGAAAGTTTCCCTTGCAAGGGAATGGGCATTATCAAAAATGTGTGCTCTTGGGTGCTGGTCTGAAAGTCCCCAACACCAACCAGCTTAAACACAGTGCTACTTACACAAACTACTGTGACTATATTAAAAAACAAACAAACAACAACAAAACAAAACAAAACAAACCCAAAACACACCCAAGAAAAAGGCGAACCTGGACTATAGATTTCTTGGCATTACTTTTATATATATTTGGATGTGCAAATGGAAGAAAAAGCAGAATTTCATGGCAACTCAAGATGGTTCTTCTAAAAGATTTCACACACCCCAAGTTTTTTCTGTTCCATAACTGTGCTTTCACTACGGACAGTTCCAAGTGTGTCTGTACAAGTTAACAGCACAATGCAAGGGGAAAACCTTGTATTTTATCTGAATTAAGGTAAAGTTCACATTATTTGGAAAAGGAGAGAAACTGGAAAGAGGTTGGCTTTTTTTTTTCCCTCAACAGAACAACTGATACTTCACTGAGTATATACAAGTAAGTAATTTCAAACAAAGCATACAGTGATAGCAGGGCTTTTAGCATTTTATTGAAACATTCACTTGAGTACTTTATAAGCTTACACAACTTCATTAAAATTTACAGAATATGTTCATGAGGAAATGTCTGTTTTACTGGAAAAAAAACCCTTAAGCAATAAATCATCTGAACCCCAAAACTAGAGGTAGCAAAAATACCCTCAAACATGAAAAAGAGATGCAGTAGCTGTAATGTCATTTTATAGATAGATAGACAGACATATGTCTATACACACAAGGAAAGATTAGGACTTTTTTTTTTTAAGTCTGAGTATTCATAGACTGCACTGACATACTTTATATGAATATTCACAGACATGGTATTTCCAAAACATCAGGCGCAGACTCCTTCACCAGCTCTGTGCACACTAATGGAACAAAAAACAAACCCACCTACCCACTGACAAACGAGTACAGCATCTTCTCTTCTGGAAAGCATCTGGGAGGTGCTTATAAAGAGAAAAACTTTACAATATGAGTTGTCTGCTCATGGCAGCTTCCTGAGTCATTGCAGACCCCTCATTTTGAAGACCAGCCTGCAGAAGGCTTTTGAGAGGCACTCCAGAGCAAGCTGCAGCCCAACACCATGAACGTGTGCTGAGTGGGATGTTATACCTTTCATCTTCCCCTCCTCTATCACAGGTTGGGGTGTTGAAACATGGCCCTGATGTACCCTTCCCCTCCCTGTATTTAATGAGGCTTTCATATACCCTCATACAGTGCCACGCTTCTCTTTTTTTCATAAAGAGTTAAGCTATTTCATAGCTATTTGCTCAGGGAAACCCAAACCTAAAACCCAAAATTCCCTTTTTTGGTATGCCATATCCTGTATATCAGATATTCCGCACAGCCTATCAAATCAGCTAGTTTTACAACTATCTCACACAGAGGGTGACAACAGTGGAAGGCAGTACCACAACCATCTTTAACTATAATCAACTAATAGACTGTTTAATTGAACCATTCAGGCAACACAGGAGTACTCCAGGAGCAATTATATCACCATGTGATTATCAAGAAGGGGTTCAGTACATGATATGCAACTTGTTAAAATACTGAAAGGTCATGGCATATTCTCACGAGAGTACTGGCATAGGGTACGATTCCCTACAACCAACACACCTTCAGCATACAACTGTATGCTGCTGCAGGCTTTTGTGGCAAATTTATTTCCAACACTCGGAGAAGAACAGAAAGAAGAAATTAAGAAGTAATGTACTGTGCTATGATGTTTCCATTGTTCTGCAAACTGATACTGGCAAAGACTTGAACTCCAAAATCATAAAAGTAAAACCTCAGCACAACTCCAGCAAACACACCTTCCTAGGCCCACCACCCCATCAATCACACCTTGAGAAGTCATACAAAATGCTCAGCAGAAAGGCGAGAAGTGCAAAGTCTAGTAGAAGCTATTGGATCAGAGAAGCTTAGTAACAATGCTGTGCCTTGTTAGGGTCCCAACACTTTCATCAGCTTGTCATTAGACCTGAACATAAGCTGCAGCTGTCAAAAGGGTCTAGGAATCATTAGACCAGCCATGCTTCAAAAATCATCATCACCTCATACTTCTGCAACTTCACCCCTTGCTTCCCCTGCCTTCTTCTTCCAAGTGATACAGCACTGCAGGGATCGCCAAGCTGACAGAGTTAATTGTTGGGCATTATCTCAATTTCATTTCACCTGCTTGCAACCTCCTGCAGCCCACAGGTAACCAAACAGCAAGGGCAGGATAGTCTGAAAGCGCATCAGGAAAAGCAACAGGAGGGAAAATATTAACTGGCCAACATCAGCTGGCATAGTCCCTTCACACACAAAGTGCAGTCCTGAAAACATATGCTTCGAAAAGGATTAAAGTTATCAAATGCAGTGAATCACTAGTATGCCTTCGAGTGGGCAGCAGCCAGCTCAGACCCACCAAGGAGATGAATGCCACATTGCAGATCTGAAGGCTGCTCCTCATGTCTTTCCTGTTTCAGACCATCTGCTCTTAACAGAAGCAGGCCAAACAAAAGAAGGGTTTTTTTCCCAGTGATGTTTACAGCACCAAGGTTTTCTAAGTAAATGTAATCAGTCAGATGATACCATGGTAATGACTTAAGGCTTCTTCCATATTACCTGAAGTTTCAGCTTGCATTACATACACCACAGAAAGGCAACAACACCACATTATATATGCATGCAAGACCATTAGCAAGCAGCTTTACCATGTGCAGTTGCCAACATTAACCCTGTCATACTCTCCTAGGGCACCAAAGCAAACTGTCCATTTTACAACAGCATCCATGGTTCCTGCAAGTGTAAGGGTTTTGCAGCTCAAAACACTTCCAAAGTATTTCTTCACAGCTACGTGTCCAATTACAAAATCCTGTGAAAATTACAGGCAGCCCCTCCTATAAGCATGTGGGTCACTCCCACTAGGAGGTAGAGAGGACTTACGTTTAAATGAAAGGCCCAGTTGCTGGACATTGCTTGGAGCACACGTTAGTGTAACACCACACACGACAGCCTTCCTACTCTACAATCCAAATGTAACGGTGATGCTTTAATGTGATGGAAAACCCTTATTTTTTCAGCTCCAAAGAGCCAACAGAGGAGACAGTCTCAGCATCTCCACTCCACTGGACCTCAAATTTCAGCAGCACAGGTCAAAATATGCAGCCTCCCAAATCTGAGCAACACTAAATTCACAATTTAACAAGCAACCCACAGAAAACACACCAGCAGATAGATGGCCTTCTTGTTTCTCTGTGAGGAGGCACTGCACCAAATGGTAGTTGCTGTCAGTCTAGTTTTGTGCATGACTTCCCCCAGACCATGTGTGTCTGGGTCACCAATCCAATATAGCTGGTAACTTGGTGCAGCTGCAAAGGATCATGGAATCCCAGAATAGTTTGGGTTGGACGGGATGTTTAAAGGTCATCTAGTCCAACCCCTCTGCAACAAGCAGGGACATCTTCAACTAGATCAGGTTGCTCAGAGCCCTGTCCAGCCTAATACTGAATGTTTCCAGCGATGGGGCATCTACCACCTCTCTGTGCAACCTCAGTGTTTCACCACCCTCATCATAAAAAATTTCTTCCTTACGTCTAGTCTGAACCTAGTTTAAATCCTCTTCTAGTTTAGAACCATTATCCCTTGTCCTGTCGCAACAGGTCCTACTAAAATGTCTGTCCCCATCTTTCTTATAAGCCCCCTTTAAGTACTGAAAGGCTGCTAGAAGGTCTCCCTGGAGCCTTCTCTTCTCCAGGCCGAACAACCCCAACTCTCTCAGCCTGTCCTCATAGGGGAGGTGCTCCATCCCCCTCTGATCATCTTCATGGCCCTTCTCTGGACTCGCCCCAACAGGTCCACGTCCTTCTTGTGCTGAGAACTCCAGAGCTGGATGCAGTACTCCAGGTGGGGTCTCATGAGAGCAGAGTAGAGGGTGAGAATCCCCTCCCTCGACCTACTGCTCACGCTTCTTTTGATGCAGCTCAGGATACTGTTGGCTTTCTGGGCTACAAGCACACACTGCTGGGTCACATCCAGCTTTTCATCCACCAATATCCCCAAGCCCTTCTTAGCAGGGCTGCTCTCAATTCCTTCATCCCCCAGCCTGTACAGATACTGGGGGTTGCCCTGACCAAGGTGCAGAACCTTGCACTTGGCCTTCATGAGGTTCATGTGGGCCCACTTCTCAAGTTTGTCCAGATCACTCTGGATGGCATCCCTTCCCTCAGGCATGTTAACCGCACTGCTCAGCTTGGTGTCAACTGCAAACTTGATGAGGGTGCACTCAATCCCACTGTCTATATCATTGATGAAGATTAAACAGCACTGGTTCCAATACAGACCCCTAAGGGCTACCACCTGTCACCAGTCTCCATCTGGACATTGAGCGTTAACCACTACCCTCTGGATGCAATCAACCACCCAAGTCCTCATCCACCAAACAGTCCCATCCATCAAATCCATCTCTCTCCAATTTAGAGAGAAGAATGTTGTGGGGGACCATGTCAAAGGCCTTACGGAAGTCCAGACAGACAACATCCATAGCTATTCCCTTGCCCACCAATTTAGTTACTCCGTCACAGAAGGCCACTAGGTTGGTCAGGCAAGACTTGCCTTTCATGAAGCCATACTGGCTGTCTTGAATCACCTCCCTGTCCTCCATGTGCCTTAGCATAACTTGTAAGAGGATGCAGGCACTGGCCTGAGAACCAACTGGTTATGTTAGGAAGGCAGCGTACGGGAATGGGAATGCAACAGCTATCAGGAAGCTGGGCCCCCTGACTACTTCTTCAGATGCTGAAGACAGCAGTGACTTTCATCCATCTATCTGCCTCCCCAGATGCAGAGCACAACTAGGTTTTGCAACTAGAGACATGAACAGACACAGATGCTTCAATGTGACCTCCTCTCTGTCACCCAGTTTCCTTTGCCACACACCCAAGGACTCTGAAGAGAAAGAAGACACCATTTTCTCTGCCTTGGGCCCCAGTTGTTTCACACCCATTTTCATCCCCCACTGCCAGGACAGCAGCAATTTAACCTCTAGTAGATTATATCTTGCCCATCAAAAATCACTCTGCAACTCTGGTTCCTTTCCTGCTTGGAGAAAGGCATGCAAGGGAAGTAGGGGTTCCCAGGCCCTGAAAGACATGCTATTCCACTGTGCTCACCTAGAAAGACATTAAATGAAGGCAGCAAGAACAGGCAGCATGTTTTCCAATCTACCATGCTTTTCTCAGCCTTGTTCACTACCTGAAGCTACCTTCATCTGGTGCAAATAACTAAGATAAGGAAGCAAAACCGAGGGAACAAACTTAATCCAAAAGTCAAAGGGAGTGTCCTCTGGAGGCTGGTGACTGTCTCAGCATAACTGTTTACATCTGACTCAACCTAAAACTGAAATTTCTTCAGAAAAACTGCAGGAAGTTAGGTCTGGATAAACCATGGCCTAATGGAGAACAGAATAAATAGATAAATAAAAAGTAAGTACGTGAGAAAGCAGAGCACTTCCAAGCTGTCAGCAACTGCAGGGCTACTTCTGCCTTCTTCTGGGGGTTAAAAAGGAAAATAAATTAAAACAAAAAAAAAAAAAAAAAAGGGGGGGAACAAGCTCCACACGAGCCTCCTTCACCAGCTGGCTGCTAGACACTGCCAGTGCTACGCTAATGCAGCAGGCACAAACTGCCCAAAGACATCAGAAGTAATCCGAGCAGGCGCTGGGAACCATCCCCATCCCTGCAGGCAGGCAGGAGCGAGGAGCACCTGCCAGCCAGGAACCAGTTGAAATTGAAAACCACAAAAAAACTCAAAAAAAAAAAAAAGCCAAAAAAGCAACCAGAGGGGAGTGACAGTCCCCTTCCCTCATAATGCTCCTGTGACAGGAGCTGGTGGAGCTGCACTGAATGCGTTGCCCCAGTTTTGCTCTAGGAGGTGTGCCTTGCTGACTCCTGTTGAACCAGTGACCCTGCACGACCGTGAGCCACAGTGCCAAGTGCCAGCCCTGCTTTTGTTCCTGTAAGGGAATTCAGCTATGGAGAAGCCACCTACCTGCAGTAAACTACACAACCACCAGCCTATGTGGAACAAGGCTCTCCTGGCAGCATCGCTTCAGCTTTGTCAGGCACAATCACAGCAACTGACCAGACACGCAATGGAAAGAGCTATTAAAACCAAAGTTGCGCATTCAGGTCATACAAAATTTATGTTTTATTCAAAAACCTTAGGCTTTTATTTTCCCCTATGCCCTCCCCTTAAGAACAGCTTCTTTTCCACAGGGTGGCAAAAAGGGGGAAACAAAGCAGAACAACGCCCATACCTGACCATAGTCTGTCCTGAATACGATGACTCCTTCTGCACAGGAATGAACAGTGCTGGGATAATGCTGATTATTTTCTCGCAGCCAGACTCGAGACCCCTACAATAAACAAAATTGAGTTATGGATGGCATAACTGAAAACTGAAAAAAATAATTTCATTATTTTTCTTTGGAAGTTCTTATCAAATATAAGGAAAGAAAGCAAAAGCAAAATCCCAATAAGCAAATGGAAGAGGTAAAATAAAATAATCTCTCCGCACGTATTTTTTTGTTTCTGCCGGAAACGTAAACACAGGAGAACTACACTGAAGTGTTTTTTTATTTTTAATAGAAGCTCCTAAATGCCGGCAAGAGCAGCTGGAGCCAGTTCTCTGAGTCATGTGCCTCATGTTAGCACACGTAAAATTACAAAGCGGTGTTTGATTTTAGACACGGTTTAAAAGATCCTCCTCAAAGCTGGCTGGCTCACTACCTGTTTATTTTGAACCTCTGTTAAGCACTCGCAGCACTTCTCCCCCCTATCATTTTTCACCTTTTTTCTAAACCACTTAGCCTTTTATATGTTCCTCCTCTCTTGGCTGCACAACACCCAGGATTTAAAAAAAAAAACAAAAACAAAACCAAAAAATCTACAAGCAAGCAAGGTGACAAAGAAATCACATTTGCTGAGGAGGCAATGGAGACACCCAAAGTGAGCCACCTAAATCAATGCAGTAAAATAGGGTAGGCACAGGCTATTTTAATTTTCACCTGGGTACTTACAACCTTCAAAGGTAGGTCCAGTGTCAAGAAAACAGAAATATCGATCACTGAGAACAAGAGAAGGATATCATAGGCTTGCCAACCTGGTGAGGAAGGCTTTAAACTAATATAAAAGACTTGAAACTAATATTGCTGGGGGAGGGGAGCCTTAATCCATCTCACTCTTACTCCTCTAATGACAGAAAAGCCAGCAACAAAT
>NW_010106364.1:41498-56514 GCF_000699245.1 Pterocles gutturalis | reverse complement strand
CTGTGATTCTGTGATTCTGTGAAATCTGCAGGATCTGAAGCTCAGGAAACTGCTCGGACAAGGCAGGGTAAAGGAAGCAGTAACCACAATACCAATCTGCATTGAAGGTTATTTCAGACCAAGGATTAGAAAAGCTTTTGAGAACAGACATTAAGAAGAGGACTGGAAGTCCTGCTCCTTCTCCGGCTCCTCTCTCTGGCTATGTAAAAGCAGACACCGTATTGTCCTGCTGGGTCTTTTGCACACAATTGTTTTATCAGTGACTTTTAGGAATCACTGTGTTTCATTCCTTTGCTCATTTATTTTAAATGTTATTTCTCTCCAGTCTCTGGCTTATTTGATTTGCTGGAGATCCCAGGTCCAGGACTTATTCACCAGCAGCCACTTAAAGCCCACGGAACTTGCCCAAGCAACAGAGAAGGCACTAAATCCTTTTGCCAGCATGAGAAGAAAAGCCAATATCTTAACCAAGAGGCTACACGGACCATATCAGCCAGATCGGGATAGTGGAGCTCTCAGATAAAGTTTGTTAGAAGGCTGATTTATTCCAGATGCCAACTTACCCACCGCAGTGGGATAAAGCCACTGAGACAGGAGGGGTCAGTGTGGTGTGTGCTGCAGACACGTCCTGCCACATGGGAGTGGCGGAAATGAAAGTGTCTTTCTCTATGTATGTTTTATTTGATGAAAGAAAATACAGAGTTTGGCTTACATTAAGAAAAATGACACACAAAGCTGCAGTGCTGCACTCTGCAGTACCTCATTCCCCAGTGGGATGCACCTGGCGAGGTCTTCCCAAGCTACAGGATCCATGCTACTTCCGGGAGAAACAAGGCCTGGACTCAACCCCTGCACATCTTATTTCACTTTTGTGACAGAGCAGGCGGTAGCTGGAGAAACACAGCCACCTTCCAAGGGTCAGTAACCCTCTCTGTGCTAGTGTCAGGGCTCCAGTCCCCAAAACGTTTGCACACACTGCAAAATCCTCTTTTCATGTTCACCATCCTCTTTTCAGTTCCATGTTAGAATACTTTTTTAAACGTACAAAAATATGTTTTAAGCTGGATCTAGGAATTAGTCTCCCCTCCTGCGAGAACTTAAGCAGCTTTGAAAAAAAAAACAAACAACATTCTTTTAATGAGCCGGTAAATATTTCGGTAACTTTAAGTATTTAATTTTATCCCACTTTAAAATTACTGTAAATTAATAACTTAATTTTCAAGTAGTTGTCATCTGGTAAATAGAAATCTTTTCAAAATGCTAATAAAAGGTCCTCCTAGCACTTTCAAAACTTTTTAGAAGTTGGTCTTTAAAAATTCACAGAATGGGTATCCTCCTGCAGCCACCTTTGGTTTCAGCAGATTATTGTCAGAAAAACTGAGTGGAAATGTCCTGATTAAGTCTTGTTATAAAATGTCAAGGAAGTAGCGTCTACAGGGATGAGAAGCAATTAAATGTTCAAGTAAAACAATCAAATGTAGGAAACTGTGCTCTGAAAGTCAAAAGTCAGAGAGCCAGAAGAGAAAATTTGGAAGAAGAACAAAGGTGGCTAGAAGTTCGCAAGAAACAAAGACTTTTGAGGAGTCATCAGTGTGAAGAAGCAATTAGTCTCCTTTGTGAAAAGAATAAATGGAGGAGAAAACGGAATATAAATAAAATTGCCAGAATGAAGATATGAGAGATGTGAAGCTGACAAAAGGTGGAAAATTTAGATTTAGAGACTGGAAAGGAAAAATTTGAACTATTAGAGTAAGGTGCTTTGGTCTTATTTCTCTGTAAGAATGATAAAGTTAGCTGCTATTACCGACTTTAAGACAGGAGACAGCCGCAGTCCAAATGTCTCCATAACACTTTTAAGGTTATCACCATCAAATTGCGAAATGTTGATATTTTTAGCAAATTAATAATTTCATGTATTTAGGCCATTAAAGGTACTTCATAATTTTTAGTGCTGCTGGAAGAAGCAAATAATTTATTCGTTGATAAATTCAAATGAATAGGATTCCTTTGTGAAAAAAGAGGTTCACTTTCATTCCGATCTCAAAGTGTGGAGGGTTATAGCAACAGCTACCACTTCATAGCCAAAAAAAGCCCCAGAATGTATGGATTTTAAAGCAGGCATATTTCTCTAATACAATAGGGGATACCAATCATTCACATCCAGATAACATCTTACTCTTCAGGAAAGGAAAGCTGAATATACAGATGAAATGCATTCTTCCAAGATGAGTTAAATCAAATCCAGTCTGATAAATTTTTTTGCCATCAGATATTAAGCAGGTGAGAGAAGTAAGAAATTAAAATAAACTCTTAAAATATTGATAAGCCTGGAGTTGCTGGGATGAGGATTCTTTGCTTTTTCTTTAATTTTATGTGACGGTTTCTCACATACCACTGTTTCTGTTTGTTTGAAAATATATTAAAGTCTTACAAATTCTTTTGAAAATGCATAATGAGTTCTGTGATTTGCATAAAGAAAATTGTGCATAGAAATGTCTCTTCCATTCCATTTAATGTAATAGAAGAAGGTTTCTCCTCAGCTGCGTTTCTTCTTTCTATTCTCTGTGAGGGATGAAGGATTCTCTTTGATCACTCTACATCAACCTTTTTCAACTCTGTGCTCACTTTACATTCAAATACTTCACTTATATCTGTCCTCTCCCATAGCAACACTAGATTTCATTTCCTTAATGCTGACATGAGTTTAAAAACTTTGGAGATCTGTAACTGCTGCAGTTAATAGGAAGTGCGTGTCTCATCCCTTCCCTGCAGTCAGTGTCATGCTGGTTGGATAGCAGGGACTCCTTCAGTATTACGTCTTCCTTAGTAACAATACCTGTGTGATTTATACCACTACACCTTCTAGAAAGATAGCTGTCTTTAATCTGTTTGCACAGTATGTGGGGCAGGAAAACAAGTCCTTTTTCTTTTCAACTTGAATGTCATGCTAGTGAAATACATGGAAATTTTCTGCCTTTAATGAGTATTTTACAAAAAACATGCTGCCTGCCCTCAGCTGAAGCCATGATGTGGAAATATGTGAACATAGGAGGTGACCTGGGGTGGTGAGTGACATTCACACCAAGAACCTTGTTAAGTTTCCTCCTCAGCTAATTTGCTGCAAATTGACTAGTTCCTCTTGTGAGCAGCGAGGGTGCTTTCTGGCACAGAGGGGGAACAAGTCGGATAATGTGGAGGGCAACGCGGTTCAACCGACTAATCATTTTGTGCATGTGTGAGTCAAGGACTCTGGTATTTGAGTACCAGCTCTGACACTCAGCCTCCTTAAGGAGAAAGCCCAGCACTGCCACAGCACTGAAGCCACACATCTACACAGCTCCGACATGCTCCATACAATGGGAGAGGGAAAAGGGCCTCCCCAGAAAGCAGCCTCTGTTTATTGGCATTAGAAGAGTCAATCCCTAGAAGCAAAACACTTTCTTTCCCCACGTTCAGTAGTCAGTCTGACACCCAGAGCTCCCTAGTCTGTGGTGATTTCCTGGCAAGAGAAGTGTGATCAGCAAAAAGTGGAAAAGACTCTACAAACCTCAGTTTCTTTCTTTACAAATTTACAAATTTTCAAAACAGAATTATGCTCTTTTGAGACAAGAATGCTAAAGACAGCTGGAACTGTGTCTGTAGAATAAAGATATCATCTCTGTGATTAAAGGCTCTTCATTGTTCTTTACCCCACACAGGGAATTTCTGTGACACTGCCCAGGAGATCACGCTTAACTTGGCACAAATAATTTTTATCTAATATGAGCCAGCGCAGTTTGTCAGGGTCTATTATTGTCAAGAAAGGGCAAGCAGAGTTTTTTCAATCCTTATTTTCTGTTTTCCTTTATGATATGCTTTGTATGCTGACACAAAAGACACCTGCAGCAAAGCAGAAAACATGGTTCTGTAGGACTAAAGACACTCTGACAGAAGAGGCTTCTTTAATCCTTTCGCTGAAGTTGGGCTCCTGTTTTAGTGATATTATGTGCCCATGTTTCCTTTTAAGTTGCTTTTTATTTTATAGGTTGTGCTGGTTTTGGCTGGGGTAGAGCTGATTTTCTTCCGTGAGTGGGCTGGGGGTGCACAAGAAGTCGGGAGGGGACACAGCTGGGACAGCTGACCCCAGCTGACCCCAGGGATATTCCATACTATATGGCATCATGCTCAGCATACAAAACTGGGAAAAGGAGGAGGGAGAGGGGGGATGTTTGGAGTGATGGCATTTGCCTTCCCAAGTAACTGTTATGCATGTTGGAGCCCTGCTTTCCTGGGGATGGTTTAACACCTGCCTGCTGACGGGAACTAGTGAGTGAATTCCTTGTTTTGCTTTGCTTGTGTGCTCAGCTTTTGTTTTACCTGTTAAACTGTCTTTATCTCAATCCACAATTTTTCTCAATTTTACCCTTCCAATTCTCTCCCTCATCCTGGCCGGAGGAGTGAGCAAGTGGCTGTGTGGTAGTTAGTTGCCACTGGGGTTAAATTATGACACAGGCAGACACAAGTGAGTTGTAAATTTCTAAAATCATAGGCAAGATCTTGCCCACTTCATGTTCTACACCAAACGTAAGTCACCAACCAGCCATTGTATCAATCTGTATGGTCTTTTTGAGGTATTGCTATCAGCACTGATCTTGCAGCAAGCAAGCTGAAAAGCATAGCAGGTACTAACTCCTCTGTGTGATTGTCAGGGTATAGTAGTATGACATTTTGCAATTCTAAACAGAAATATGGAAAAAAAACCCATTGTCTTGGTGCTAGAAGCCCTCTTAAAAAGTACTCACCTTTCTAAATTGCATTGAAGACAATACAAATGGGAAAACAAGAATAATTTTGTGCATGGAAATGATGAAATGAAAGTAACATCTTGCAGCAAAGCTGCATCCTCTCTGAAATAATCTTTAATGCATTTTGGTGGCACCAAATGAAGGAGTTAATCTAGAAGAATCTGCCCCATCTCTTTCACTAAGCTTCAGGGAAATTCACCTATAATCTCAACAACTGCCTATTAGTAAAGAGAAGAATAGTCATAAAGTCAAAAAGAACATCATCCGAATGTGGTATGGTACACATTCTCATCTATTCCTCTGCCCTACCAAATACAATCTATCACCCCAGGGCTACTGGTTGACCAGGAGCTCTAAGGACTCTGTCCACAACTGGGTCTCTAAATGCAGCTGCTCACCCATGGACTACAGATTCTGTTTCAAGGGTTTGTTTTCCAGTCTTCCTCAAAGATGAGACTGACTCAGCCCAACTTACTGACTAACACAGCTCAACTTGCTGTCACACTTTTCATGTGGTTCTGTTGTTCAGGACTTTAGAGGATGCCTACCATTGTGCAATAGCACAACCCAGTAGCACTTGGCTGTGTTTAATTGTCAAGCAGCTTCTGTTTAACGAATACAAGCTACAACTGCTTATAACTTAATCAGCTTCTTATCTACTGTAACATATTCATTGATTAGGTCTCATCACATTAAGTACTTTAGAGGTGCATTTTTTCTCATTCTAAAATAGAAGTCTTAAGTTAGGTGAATTAAACCCTGACAATTCACATTTTTTTCATAAAGGAAAACAGGATTTACCAGTTCAGCTGTTGAAATACTGATACTGTAAATTTAGGTCACTGAGCTGTAAAGTTGGACATCACCCAAGCTGCACATCATCCTCTACGAAACACCACAGGTGTCTTGTGTATGCCTTTATTAGCTCTTTGGTGGACTTCAGTCATCTTCCTCACTAATGCAGTGTCTGAGTGCTTATGGCACACACTCTCAAGAAGATCTCCATTACTGCAATTGCATAATTATAATAATTAAATTTCTTAAATTTTAGGCTTTCACACTATTACTTTACCCTACAATGAGATTCCTAGATGAGTGAAATCTTAAGAGCTCATTAGTATCATTACAGAACAGCCCTGAATAGGGGAAGATAGAAAATATTATATTAAAAAAAAAAAAAAGGTACTATTTCAAGAGCCCTTTCCCTAGAATTACTTTACTTTCTGATTCCCAGCACCACATGTGCTCTTGGTCTGGCAACTCTTCCCCAAATGTCATGTAAGGGAATTGCTCTTAATGTGCGACAGAGCTCAAAAAGGGCTGTTCTGTCACTGGCAACTGCCAGGTCCGTATTAGTATCTCTCCATTTCCTTGCCTCACTGCTGAAGAGAGGACTAGGTCCAACAATGTTAAAACAAAGAAAAGATTCCTCCACTATGGTATGCCCAAATAGTGGAAGCCTATGCCTGAGGGGGTGTCTAATGCTGCTCCAATGCTGGGCAGCAGTTCATTGCAGTTCAGTGTGCTTAATGAAAGAAAAGAAAGCTGAATTTCATTTTTTTAATTTCATCCCAGGGGTAGAAAACCATGCAAGCCATGGGGAGTGGGCTTTGTTTTGTTGGAAGGAGGAATAGATCCCCATGGTTTATGCTTTGGGACTATGTTATAGTATTAAGGTTTATATTATGGTACTATGTTTTCTTACCCGCTCTTGATTGACAGCTGAAGTGATGAGTATTGGACTTGCAAAGTGCTTGAAAAACTATTTCCCCTCTAAAAAAAAGAAATAGCTGTTGCAGACCATTATCCCCATGCAGCATTTGTAATGAGACATATTTTTCAGAAACCGCTGTGAGTGTTTGTCAGTTTTATACACATTTACGTTAACAGCTTCCTTGAAATCCACACAGAAGGAAAACATTGTTTAAAGCCACAGTTTAAGGCTGTGCATCTCTCAGAGGTTGACTGGCATTAAGAGGCTGCCATGTCTCATTAACGAAAAATTTCAAAGGATGAAAGCAATGACTGCAGCCAAACCAAACCAAACGAAACCAAACCAACCAATCTGCTTAAAACAATCCATCCATCCACCTCTCACCTGCATTTTGTTTTCTAGGATATCAAAACTGCAACTACAGTGACATAAATAATCTGCTAGAACTCAAGGCATATTTTATAGCATATTTCTAAAGTAAACAACCTGCTGTTTAGAACGTACGGCTCCAGCATTGTACCACAGTAGATGGTGATCCCTTCAGATCTTTGCAGATACTAGTGTCTGTAGCCCCAGACAGCCCTGCAAGCCCTTCTTGACATAGTTAACTTCAGTTATTTGTGGGGTAGGTTTGTGAAACCAGTGCAAGTGTCATTTCAGCAGGTTCTCAGGTGAGCAGCTGGGTACAGGTGTGGGGCTTTACTGGAGCCATTTACCAAGTGAAGAAATGGTTTGGAGGCTCCTGCTCTCCAAATGTAAAATCTGAAAGGTCTCACATGTTCATATTTTCTTCTTCAAGAATCTTAAGAATTTCCCCAAAATTTTGTGAACCAATTTATCTTCCTGTTTTGTTATTTTTTTTCTAAACTTAATTTTTATTATCAAGGACTGACATGGTTACATGGATAGATAGAAGGAATATATTGTTTCCAGCAATTTTATTTAGTTGCCATGCAGCAATACTACTGGAAAAGAAAGAATTATACACAAATATTTGTCTTCTCCAAAGGAACTGTGAGATATAGTCACTGAAATTCTCTTTCTGTATTAGAAAAATACAGTGGTCTAAGCCAAATGCTGAGCAGTACAGGTCTTATCAACAGTAGCCAAAGAGATCACATTTAGCCCACTGAGAATCATGATATTTTATTTGCATGTAGAATAAAGACATTTCATTTTAACAAACATTGGTCATCTGTCTTTTCTCTGTCTGAAAATCAATATATACACCTGCTAGCTGCCTGAGAAAGGAGAATGGTAGGGCTAAGCCCTTGACATAACCTAGTTTTTCAGATCCCTACATACAGATTTAGGTGCTTTAAAAGATTCTTCTAAATTTGGAAGCAATGTCCCAGACATCTGGGCTGGTATCTCACTGTAAGTAATTAAATTCACCCTCTGCCCACTTCCAAAAGTAGCAGTATCAGTCCCACTTTACACTTTCACTCTGGCTTTCCCTCAGGGTTGATGTACTTCAAGAAATTAACGGCTTTATTTACAGCTGGGATTCTGTCTCTGTCTCTCCTCCTTCCCTACCCAAAAATTCCCCCAACATCTGAAGCTGGCATACTACCTGCAGAAAGCCCTTTGATTGTTTTTAAATATTTCAATTAGCATTTTGCATCTTTTAAGCCTTTGATCCAGGTGTAATTGGCATTTTGTCCTTCGCTCTTTCCAATGGGCTGTGCTTACCCCTTCTTCTTTTTTCATCCACATAATGCCCCAGGTAGTTTTCCCCTTTCTTTTTCACTTCCTGCTCTTCCCCATTTTGATTTTTCTTTATTTCAGCTCACCATTCTCTGCTTGTCAGCAAGGTTTCTCTTTTTTTCACACACACAGGCACACTAAAGGCAGTCTGATTTGAAATGTCTCCTATAATCTTGTTTTTCATTTCAATCATTTTATGAATTCTTCCAAAATTTGGAGGGACACATTGTGCTCTCAGTTTGCTAACATAAGCCTCATTTTCCTTACAGCAGTAGTTCCAGATTTACAATGGTATAAAAAAAACCAGAATTTTGCACTAAAACTGTATTTTCTAGGGATTACAGTAAAAAATTAATGTCCCCTCCCAGAAAAAAAAAAAAAAAAAAAACCCAAACAAACAAAAAAAAAACCAACCACAACCAGAAAACCAAAAACAAAAATCTTAAATTAAGGCTTTTTCTTGTTTATTTAAGTAGTGACATGGAAGAACAGAAGCTGTAACTCTGAAACATAATGCAGGAATTTATGTATATATGTATTTACGATAATGCCTAAGAAGCCTAGCAAAGACCATGGATCTTTTTTTGCTAAGAACAGTAACAGCTACACATACAAAAGAAGAGCTAGTTTCTAATCACAAAGGCATAAGCAAAACAAGGAAAGTTCAAAAAAAGTGTAAAACGAGCTGTTCAAAGAGCCACAAGGATCAGTGCTTGAGTGGAACGTGATCTCCCAGCTTTGAACGTGATTCTACATCTTTGCCAACCCACCTCCCCTCACACAGAGTCTGATTTCCGCCTCAGCCCATACACACCAGAGGGAGTTTTTTCTGTTTCAGCTCTTCCTCCTGCAATGATTCGGTCACTGTTCCTCTTTCAATCTGAAATTCTTGCTGAGTTATTGTGGTAGCCATCATGTCATGCTGCAACATTTTAGTACCCAGAGGAGTAAGTTAGGGAGAAAAATTTCAAAATAGTCTTTAAAATGTGTACTGTGTTACATACTGATAATTAGAGAGAGAAAAAAAAAAAAAAAAAGAGGCTGAGGTATGAGAAAATATTCAACATCCTTCTGTGCCATGGGTTTCCATAGTAGGAGTGATCTGAAAGAAGCTCTAACTCAGTCTCATCAAATTAAGGAAGAGAGGAGTAGGTACATTTTCAGAGAAGGGTTCTGGACAATCCAAAGTGGGAGGACAATATTCCTGCTCTCACAAGACAGTCCCTGTTTTCACAAATCCTGCTCAGTCAGTGTGTGCAGAGGGGGGATGCACTGAGAAGCTAGAATTTTATTCTCAACCCATGTGAATTTTGTTTGTTCAGACTGGAAAGGCTCTTCCTGCAGCTGCTTGTCCAAGGTGGTCTCCCTCTGTTTCCTACAGCATTGCAATTTGCATCTGCACACATACAGCGGCTCGCAGAGGAAGTCAGTCCAACAGCCTCTCAAAGTAAATGTGAACATATGCAAAACTTGCTGAAACCCTTCCTGACACAGCTGTAAATCAAAAAAAAAGGGGGGGAGGGGGGGGAAGAGGTGTAATCCAGTTTAGAACCAGGACAGCTGCTTTCAAACTTGAAACAAAATGGTACAGGAGTCTATGGGATTTTTAAATGTCAGACACAGTGGAGTCCTTAGCGGCAGTTTTAGTGTTGGCTTCATTTTATCATCAAAATGTGCTCAGCCAAACACTCATATATTTAGACTTATCCAACCCGTGTCACTTAAGCCTGTGCTCTGGTTATGTGAAAGTTTAAGAAAAACCAATAGAAGAAAGCAAGTTGTTTTTTAAACTCTCAATGCACTTGCTTTGCAATGCATTTGGTGTTCTTGCTGGAGTCCAAGCTCCTAACTCATGTCTGTACATAATAATCTAAGCTTTCGTTTGGGGAACAAAACATGTTTCCAAGTTCCAGTGGTTTAGGAAGATAAGAGGAAAATGTACAGCCTAAAGGCATCCACACCAGAAAAAATAAACAAAAATCTCAGAGGTGATCTGCTTTAAAATCACATGATTTATAATCTGTCCTGGTATCATCTTTGGCTTCTGACTTAATCACTTTTGTAAGCATAGGGCTGTAAATACTTCTCTTCCCACACAGACTTTTAGCCAGGGTCTGTCCCCAGTTCTCCTTGTCCTAAGTTTTTTCTGGTCATTCAACTTTTGGCTAATTCCACTGTAAAACTGGCCTGTACGATATTTTTAGGAGTGTTTCTTTAACATCTGCTTATTAAAAGGCATTTTAATATACTGTTGATGGAATGTGATCTCACTGGAATTTATCACTGATGCAAAATAACAGTTAATAAAACACCTAAATGGGATGTTTTATTCTTATTTTTTATCTCAGTGAATATCTGTGATTTGAAAAACAGAAATCATAATAATTTTCATGCAAATGAATTTACCTCATTCCCTCTCCATCGCTGCACAATCAAATAAAGTGGCAAAGGAAATTACTGCAATTCCCTGAACTTGTTTTGCTATGCACAGAACCTTCTGAATACATATTGTGTGAGGCAGTAATTAAGTTCCTAACTTATTTACTTCTTGTATTGGGGCTGCATCATCTGAGCCACAGTCTTTTGGCAGGAAACCCACACATTCACCTATTATGAGATGCATAATGTCTTCTAGCTGCTAATAGTTTTAATTTAGAGACTACCCATAAACACACCTGGTATTAGAGAATGGCCTTACACTACCTAGAAATGACAGGCTATAGAAACCCCTGTGAAAAATCTGTCATGAAAACATAAGTGTTTAAGAGGAATATAAAACAGCACTTTCTTCCAGAGGGATGAGAGGTAAAAGCAACGTGAAAGCAACAAAAGTCATGGGGTCACTGCCACCCACCTGTGTCCTGAGATCAGATTCTCCCAAAGGCCAGGCAATATTAAAAGTCACACAACAATAACGCCAGAAATGCAACATCATCAAGTTTAACTGGATGAGCGATACTTTGGTAGCAAGGGCTTGTAGTTTTTCTCAATTCTCTAGTTCTGACAGGGTTTTTTTGCATACATGGGCTGGTTTTAAGCAGAGGTTGTGCCTGAAGATCAGGCACAGACACTTAATATCTGCCAGAATAAAAAAAATCTGCAACAGTGATTCCAGATGTGGATACATTTACTTGTATTTTCCACAACCACCTACACTTTCCTTTTACTAAAAGTGACAAATTCTTTGTTGATTGAAAATTTGGACTCAGGAAGAAAGTAGTATTTATCTTTATATAAAGGCAGCTCTAATAACTGTCATGATTTTACAGACTTGCCCTGCCATATCTCCTTTATTTGTTATAATTCAAAAGGTTATAGGTGAATTTTAGTTTATGAGTGTCATATTTATTGTTTTCTTTTAAGCTTATATTTCTGCTTGGGTTTTATTGAGTTACCTAGAAAAGCGAAGCTAAGAAAATTAAAGACTCACTGATACATAAAATGTTACTAACCAAAAACTATGAAGTGATGAAATGCTATATGATCATATTAATATTTTAAATGCAACTTATTACTTAGTAGTTTATTTACTTTGCTTCCATTACAGATGTTCTAGAAAATTTCATTAAGAAACGCCCTGTTCCTTCATTTCTAATTGCCAAATGTGTGTTAGCTGCTGAATTACTAGGCTGATATGTTATGATAATAAAACATTCTCAGGCAGGAATCCAGTGATATCAGTGACAATACCATCTGGGAATGGAAGCAAAGAATCTGAAACAGAAGACCATGCCACAGCCATGAGGTCTCCAGAACTCAGCCCCAGAGGTTCGGGACACAGCAGGCAGATGCAGGTGCTTCCACTGACAGCCATAGTGATGAACCAGACCCAGGTTCCTCCAAGGAGTCCAGCCAGGAGCAAAGTGTGACAGAGCCAGAGACAAGGACAGACACATGTCTGAAGCGACAAGGACTGGGTGCCAAGCTTAACGGGCTCTCAGACCCACGGGCAGGAGCGTGGCTGGTGGTCCCAGGTGGCAGGGGACTGCAGGAGAGTGGCCTCAGAACCCTGAGACAGGCATACATTGAAACCAGGGAGGTTCAGACTGGATACAAGGAGAAACTTTCCCTGGGAGGACAGTCAAACAGTGAGACAGGATGCCCAGAGGGGCAGTCCCTGTCCTGTGGATGTTTTCCAAACACAATCAGATTAAATCCCTGAGCATCCTGGTCTGACCTCCCGGCTGACCCTGTTTTGACATGGAGGTCCACCCCAGTCTGACTTCTTATGAGATTCTGTATTTCTCTGAAATTTAAGTAACACCTTTTAACTTGATTTCAGTTGTCATATTTCATACACAAGTGCATATGTGTCTATCAGTGGCCTTCTACCTACATCACTAAAAACACTGAGGGTTAGACACTGATTCACTTGCTTCAAGAGAGCTTTACTATCCATAATTTCTACAGTCAAGAGATGGAGCAAAAAGGAGTACAGATCAGATTTTTATCTTAATATTAGTTTCTCTTGCCTTGCATAACCTGTACATGATACAAAGTGCTTTTATCTGTCTGTCTTCATATTTTGAATGGATTTATCCTGTTGCAGCTAAACATTTTGTATGCTTCTTATACCCTCCATAGAATATTGTTGTTGCTTCAACAATTCAGTGCACTCTGAGATGCTCCAAAATAACATGTATTTCTCTATCAAGTTTGCAATTTTTCACTTGGTGAGACAAGTGTTACAATGTCTTTTTAATTATAATGGAAGGTAACTGATCAAATTCTCTGCACTTACCAGCAGTGAATGAAAACATTTCTATTAATTTGCTGCTGTGTGCTCTGCCATTGCCACCGATGCATGCAAATATCTCTCATAAGAATACAGAGGAACCTGCTACTTCAGTGGACAGGCGGAATGTCATCAGGGCAAGAGAAATGTGATGCATGCCCATGATTTCTGTTTTAACAAAAAGCATAGCAGATGAGCATGCGGTTCTCACCTAGCAATATTTTCTTACCTTCTGTTTTAACAAAAAGCATAGCAGATGAACATGCAGTTCTCACCTAGCAATATTTTGTTAGTGTTGCTGCTTGATTTCAGATGCGTTCAAAGAAATCAGAACCCTAGAGATCTGTTTTAACAAAAAGCATAGCAGATGAACATGCAGTTCTCACCTAGCAATATTTTGTTAGTGTTGCTGCTTGATTTCAGATGCGTTCAAAGAAATCAGAACCCTAGAGAGTTTCCTCCTTGCTGCTTGATTTCAGATGCGTTCAAAGAGATCAGAAGCCTAGAGAGGTTTCCTCCCCCTGTGCCTACCCCACTTAAATAGGCATTAGTTCACCTTTGGCTGTTCCTTGCTGGTGACCTAGACTGCCCCAAGGCAAAACTTCTCTGGAGACTCAGCCCACTGTTGCCTGCCTCGGTTTACCAGGGCTTGGCTCCTCTTGAGGTCACTTAGGCAGGTACAGCCACATACAGCTCAGGATAGCAGTTTTTTCCACCCACCCTGTGGAAATGTAAATAATTACAAGAGGAGCACCACAACACTGAGTCGGTCCTTCACACGAACTCTGAAGGGCTTCCAGATCACGCTGGCCCCTGTGGGAGTTCAGGAAGCTTCAACTGCACACCAGGCAAATACTCTGTTCCCTATTACAACCAAAGCAAGCTATTTCTTTCATTGTAATCTCAGGCATGGGGATCTCCAAGACAAGACAAAGAAGAGATGTTCAATAGAGCCACAAAGGGTTGGTTTGGTTTTCTTTTCCTTGCATTTATATACTTGATATGCAGAGGTATTCTTTTCTATGCAAGTTCACCCTATCTAGAACTACATTTCTACAAAAGGATTCTTGTGATATCCTCCAACAGACCAAATTGAACTGCTTTATATACTTCAACAAGAGCTGGTGAGAAAACATAAGTAATTTAAGCCCTTTTCTAGTCAATCACTTTCCTTTTCTACAAAAGAATGTTGGGCTCTTGCACTTGTAATCATAAAACTGTATTACATAAATACAACCTTCCTCTATCCCTTTTCTGCCTCATCCTCATCGCTTAGCATCATACCTGATATCAGTTTAGTGATTTCTTTAGGACTTGTCAAGTATACCGCTAGATGTTGAGGGAAATAATGTGAACTTATTAAGATGGCAGGTGGAAGAGGATTCCTATACATATTTTCTGACAATGTATGCAGCCACTACAGTACAACTAATAACTGCAGTGCAGACTGCATATACAATAAAGCAGCACACTAGATTCATTATTCAGGTTATCAGCCACTGGACCCAGCTGCATCTCTAAGTTTATACATGGGGAAATAAAGTTATATATTGCTAAATGCTAAATAAATGCTTCCATCTCTGATAATCTACGTATCTGAAATCCGAATGACACAGAACTGTGACTAGTTTATCTGCATGTGTTGAAGCTGTTCTCTAAAATAGCATCTTATTTCTTAATGCATTAAGAAAAGAGCACTCTAAATCTGTGCTTTGCATGTAAGATTCAAAACAGAGCCTCAGCTTATCCTCCTCTAGTGACTTCCTTCATTCTTAATTTCATACACAAAAGAGAGTCTCTCTGGAGGAGAGCAACTTATAACTGCCACTTCCAATGGCATTCCAGTTATATATTAAAAGATTTTTACTATGTGACTTCTCAACAATTTTTTTTCAGTTTTCTTCAGAGACCAGGTTTTCTAGCTTCCCAGTCTTTGTCACTGCTCTTCAGAATCACAGATTTATCTCTTGTTGATATTCTTCCTGAGTCGTGCTTCCCCAGACTGAATACAGCACTCCCACTAGAGCCCAATAAAGCAGAAGGACTTACTTGCTTCACATGACATTTTATCAGGAC